>NC_089840.1:18044584-18344584 GCF_035609145.1 Eleutherodactylus coqui | reverse complement strand
CAGCATCCGGGTGACACGTGGTGTCCTGTTGGGGAGCAGCAGAGAACATCCTCTATCTGCGCCCCTCTGCATCATGTCGCACCCCATGTTTTCATGGATCCTGCACCCTATTACTCAGATTAAAAGCATTGATGCTTCTCTCTTCTTTGTGTTCATCTAAACTACTTTAAGCTTCCCGTGAACTTCATCTCCCAGCGAGAAAGTTAACTGGAGCAGTATTGATTCCAGATAAGCCGGCAGCGCTCAGGAGTTTTGTTTTAACCTTACATTTTAGGCTTAGATTACATATTGGGAGAAACGTGGGAAACCGAATCACCAGGAGAGGCTTATTATACAGAACATGTTACATAACTGGTTCCTTTGTGGAGCGGGATAACTCCCAGATACCGGCAGTTCTAGAAGTATTCACGGATGACTCACTGTCGTAACATAGCACATCATGCCAAATGGCAAACTCAGCTCTGCTACATCTGTACAGTATGTAAAAAAGGCCACTCTTGCAAAAACACATTATTCGATCCGTGCACTCCTTACCTGAGTGTCTGTCGTATTTTGGAGGTTTCCTCTGTGTATTGCAGCCACTCCCATGCTGTGTAGCCCCCTGTCTGATACTAATCAGGCACCATTATGAGAGTGAGATTTGTTACTTTCACTTTCAAATCTATCCCATGATGAATCAGCACAGCAGTAGCTAAATGCTATACCATTTCTGCCTGCTGGGGGGACAGTTTAATTATGATTCCCTTCTATATTTACCGAAATAAGCTACAGACCATAAGCTTACAGTCAGGAGGATGAGCTGTGATCTCCTCTATTATAACTGTGTGATCATAATCAGTAACTGTGATCAGAGTGTCTGTGTGCCCATCTAAGATGCTTATATGGTAGGATTCAAGCAGCAGCAAAATACAGACTGAGAAACTGACTGGTTACAGATAGCATAAACTCAAATGGATCTGAGCTGCTCAGAATTGAGATCACATGACCATCTGAGGAAAGGAATAACTCATAGAGATGAGCGAGCGTAGTAGTGCCTTATGCGAGTACCTGCCCGCTCGTCTCTAAAGATTCGGGTGCCAGCGGGGGAGAGCGATGAGTTGCGGGAGTGAGCAGGAAGTATCGTGTGATTACGCGTCGCTGCCCACCGCCGGCCGCGTCATTGCCCAATGCGGGTGCATCAGACGCTGTACTGCGCATGCACCCCGGCTCACTGGACGAGACTCAAGCGGCAGATCCGGAGAGGTGAGTATGGGGTATTTTGGGGCACCGTGACAGACTCTGCTGCGATATTCCACTGGCGAACTCTATCACGGCCGTGGGCATCAGGCCTTAGTGTTCACACCCTCTTATACTTCATTATTAACCAATCACATTTAACCTCCTGATAGATAGTAGTCAGCACTCCGCTGCCATTATTCACAGGGATTCTGATCCCCCCATATATAAAGTTCGACTCTTCTAGGAGATTTTCCTGACATTTTCTTAGTTGGTCGGTAAAGAGCTTACAGCACATTAAAGGGGTCTGATTGTTGGAAGGTGTCAGTCAGGAGAAGGGGCCAAGACATCTCCAAGGCATTACATGTGAAGACGGTCATCAAGAAGTGGATTACATTTGGCACAACAGTGACATTGCCAGGAACTGGACATCCCTTAAAAAATGATAAAAAGACCAGAATTAAATTGGAGGCTTCCAAGAGGCCGACAGCAACACTAAAGGAGCTGCAGGAGTTTCTGACAAGTCCTGGTTGTGTAGTCATGTGACAACAATCTCCTGTATTCTTCATATGTCTGGGCTGTGGGGGAGAGGGGTAAGACGGAAGCCATTTCTAACAAAGAAGAACATCCAAGCCCAGATATGTCCATCACGTCTGCCAGGAGTCTGTGGGAGAACCTGTTATGTCTGATGACCCGAGGGAGAACCTGTTGACCATAATTGCAAAGGTACGTTTGGCACATTGCCAGAAGAACACAAGACCCGCAGTGAAGATGATGGAGGCTTCTGGGAATTAGCTCCACCCCCATCCCGCCTCCCCTCATTGCAAATAGGGCAGAGGGGCGGAGACGGGGTGGAGAGTTGGTGGAGAGGGGGCGGGAGCTCAGAGCACTGCTTCTAGCTCTTCCAGCCTCCTCCTCCTGCAGAGAGAGACGCTGTATATCGGCCGACGTGAAAACCCAACCGATATACGGTCATCTGAATAAGCCCTTAAAGAAAAAATCTAGCACTAAAGAAATTTTATTTAACCTCTTAATGTCCAGGCTGTTTTGTACCTTAATGACCAGACACTTTTTAGGGATTTTACCCATGTGGCGGTTTTACTGCCGTATTTTGTTTCCTTTAGCTACCAAAATTACTTTTGCTACGTTTTTTTCCTGTGACATATAGGGCGATTTTTTAAATATCATTTTCACTGACTTTTTAAAAAGTTTTTTTAGTTTTATTGGGGGTAAAATGCTAAAAAAAGATTTTTCTAACATTTATAGTTATTTTTTTTTCTTTAGTATATTTACGCTAAAATAAAGTTTAGGAATGGGTTCCTCTATTTGTTTCGGACGTTTTGATATATTGTATGTATGGTTTTGGGTTACAAGGCGCATACGGCTATTGCTTTGGTTGGCCTTGGCTTTGTGTTATTTTCTTTCTTATGTATATATTGTGGTTTTATTCTGTAATTCTTATTTACTGATGTATGTAATTATGTTTTTTACTATCTATGCCCCCCATGACATCATATCAGACCACTTTTCCACTGTAGCTGGGGCATCCATAGGAGCCCCAGTTACAGGGGGAAACAACCCCTGTAGTGACATTATGTAGTGACATTAGTCACTGGCAGAGCTGGTGAGGGTCTAGTATGACCCTCCAACTCTGCTGTAGCAGGGAAATCTGGCGGTCACATGATCCCCCGACTCCCGCAGTGGAAGACACCCTTCCATTCTCACTTTCAGTACACAGTGCTCATTGAGCACTGTGTACTCGGGGAAGGAAAAGGCAGAAAGGGTTAAATACCCCTCCTGCCTTCTCCTCTGGGTTATCAGCTGTCACTAACAGCTGATAACCAGTCCTGCCTCTGATTGCTTCGGTGGGGTTTTAAGTTTAGGACCAGGTGCCATATATTTACCGTGCCTGGTCCTTAATGGGTTAAGCTGGTCTTATTAAAAAGTGCTCATTAAGACACGCACACCTTTTAAAGGGGTTGTCCAGTTGTAAACTATTGATGGCCTATCGTTTCATCCCGGCAGCAACTTTTTACAGCCATCTGTTTAAGCCCTAAGAAAGTTGTATTAATTATAGAAAAAAAATTAAAAGTGATGAAAAGTGTAAAAAAACTTTTTTCCATCTTGATGATAAAAAAAAAAAATCAAAACAAAACCCCTAAAAACATATCTGGCATCACGGCATCCATCAATGTAATGCCTTATTTTCCCCGCACAGTGAATGTCTTCAGAAAAAAAAATATACAAAGCCAAATTTACATAATACAAGAAATGTACCCAAAAATGTTACCAATAAAAACTCTTCATGCAAAAAACACGACTTCCTGTGGGCCACGTCGACGGAAAAATAAAAAAGTTTTGAAAAGTAGAGCTGAAAATTGCCCAAGGATCTTCGAGTCCTACGGTGCAAAATAAGCCGTGTTAGGCTCCCTGTCCACGGGCGTTGCGGTATCCGGCGGGAGCCGCCGCCGGGGAACAGGAGCCGCAGACGAATCTCCGCTAGTCAGCCTAATCTAATAGGCTGACCGTGGAGAAACGGGGCAATTCACAGCATCATGCAAATTGCCCGCCGCAAGCGGAGAATCGCAATGACTCTCCTTGTGGACAGGGGGCCGGCGCTTACCATAGCAACACTATGAAAAGCTTCCAACAGAGTGAAATCAGGACGGGGCCTTACTTAGGGGTTAATAGAACTATAATAAACATTATTCAAAAAGTTCAATGTAGAATAATATTCTAGACGATGAAGAAAGAAATGACCGGAAGCCGTATAACCCGGCGAATACCTTAGTGCTTCCGATTAGGGTCTAGACTAGAGATGAGCGAGTATACTCGCTAAGGCACATTACTCGAGTGAGTAGTGCCTTAACCGAGTATCTCCCCGCTCGTCTCTAAAGATTTGGGGCCGGTGGGGGGCGGGGAGCGGCGGGGGAGAGCGGAGAGGAACGGAGGGGAGCTCTCTCTCTCCCTCTCTCCCCCCCGCTCCCCGCTGCAACTCACCTGTCACCCACGCCGGCAGCCGAATCTTTAGAGACGAACGGGGAGATACTCGGCTAAGGCACTACTCGCTCGAGTAATGTGCCTTAGCGAGTATACTCGCTCATCTCTAGTCTAGATGAACGCACAAACCAACTTTTATCTGGATTTATCTTCAGATCAACAATGGCGCATAAATCCTGTTATTACTTTCCACCTCCAGATTCTGCGATCGTATGACCACTACTATTGGGCGCTATTAGTCCGCCCCGCAGATAATTCGACACATCTTTATAACGAGATGGTCCAATTACCGGCTTAGCCAGCGACATTTATGCAAAAAAATGATCCCGTCCGAGCGTGCTGCGAGCTTCTCCCGCGAACTTGGGCCTGAATTAATGATGTAATGATTTCCCTTGTGTAAGCAATGTTGCTGGCAGCAGCCAGGAAGGTCAGGCCGTCCATGAATATATGATGCACCAATTACAATAGATAAACACATTACTCGCTATTTAATAAAGGCGAACAAACACCATCAACGGCTGCGACGGCGGCCATGGTTATATGGAACCTTTTACATGGAGCATCCATCGGGGGGCAGATGCCCAACAGCCATCACACCAATAATGGTACCAGTGCCTTAACACGGGAGTATCGCTCGGTGAATGGAGGCGGAGCGGTCGGAAACCGTTTGGCCTGACCGCCTCCATTCACTGAGCGATACTCCCATAAACAGGTGATTGGTGTTTGATTTTTTTCATTCGTTGTTCATTCGCTGTCGCCATTTACGCTAAACGATTATTGTTCAGATTCCCAGATCCAGTGAGAATCACATTGATGATCAGCCCGTATAAAGGGATTTTTAGGGCGGCTTTAGACGAGCGTGTGCGCAGCTCCGCACGCTCCAGTACAACGCATTCAGGCCGGCTGCATACGACCGGGTTGGATTTTCCATGTGGGAGCCCGTAGTGGAATCTGACCCTGTGCCCAGCTGGCATCCGCACGTGCCTGCCTTTTCTGTACCTTCTCCGTACTGCGGATGGTCCACACGGTGAGCTGTCGGACATGCGCAGTACAGATTTTTGCTTTAACCGCGTCATCGCCTAGCGATAGCACGGAATCCGCAACCTTTCCGCAATGTCATTGTGGAAGGGCTGCGCATCGGAAGGCTTCCATTGAATTTGATGGAAGCCATCTGCGCAAAAATAGAACAGGCTGCAATTTTTCCTCCACGAGCGGAAACTGCTATTGATTTCCACTCGTCTACAGGGATAAAATGCTTTTCCGTAGCATGCTATGGGCGGTATTTGCTGTGGAATGCGGAGAAGGACGCCCACTCTGGATTCGGCAATGCAAATCTGTCCGTGTGCAGCCGGCCCTACGCCATGAACCAGGTTGATTTGCGCACGTATCAGTGTATAGTACCATACTTTTTGCGCCTTCGAGGTCAGATCATATGTACTTGCCAAACCTTCCCACCCCTATTCTACATGGCTCTTCAGCCTAATGAGGTCTAGATGTGTTCTGTGCAGCGTATTGCACGTTTTTGGTGTATTTGCGCACCTCCCGTATGGGGGCCTTCGCTGCGGAATACGCAGAAGTGCAAGTCCTGTTTTATTGCTTGTGCAAAACACGTCAATGAGAGCGAACCCATCGACATCAATGAGTTCTATTCTCTGTGCATTGCAGGCATATATTTTACGTGTACGACAACGCATGCAAATACATCCGTCTGAAGAAGCTCCAAGAATCAAACGGTTGTATAGGGATGTGTTCAAAGCAAAGCGGACTCCCTTAAGAAAACTAAACGTTCCCAGTGCCCGCTCCAGTGATCTAAGAGGGCCAGGCTGTGTCGTAATGTACCCAATGACACTGTGCATCGGTAGTTTAAGGCATTACACACTGCTCTGAATGGCCAGTACTGTGCATGTGAGCAGCCATAGCCAATCAAAAAGCAGTATGCAATGCAGGAACACCAATGAATATCCTGAAGATGGAAGATATTAAAGCAACCCTTCGGTCCTAGGAGAAAATTTGTCCAGGAAAAGAAAGGGGATGGGGGGGGGGGGGGGGCATCCTTTTCCGGATTATACTGTCACCGATCTGCTTGTTCCTCGGACCCCTCTTTATACATCCAAGATGGCTGCAGCAAATCTTGGACTTTGAATTCTTAGACTACTTGATGCACACTGAACACTGGTGGTGCATCAGTAGTCTAAGACATTGCGTGCCTCCCTGATTGGCATATGAGCAGCGAAACAAAAAGCAGTATGCAGTGGCCGAAAATGATGAACCCCCTATCAACCCTCTTACACTATGACAATTGGTACAAGTGGATGAGATGGATAATGAAAAAGAAGATGGGAGTGAACTGGAATTGGGGAGCAGAAGCAAAATGGGAACAAGTAAGAAAATTGGAAAGATATATTGTATCACTTGTATCTATGCTCATAGTAAAACCCAACAGTGCTGAGGAAGAGGCCTTGTGCCTCGAAACATGCCTTGTTGCTGGCATATATCACAATAAAAGAGAATTAGGATGTAACTTTTTTGTCTTTGTGCTTCTTTTCTGGAAGGTTGCCCTATATACCAGTTTGTTCTCAGTCAATATACAGTGTTGCCCCACTTAGAGAGAGCCGTCACGTTCCATCCTCTCGCCCCCACAGTCCTAGCAAAGTTTTTGGACCTTTGGGTATCATGACAGAGTTGCTCTACCATTGTCTTTCTCTTCATTGTATCACACCTATTGGAAGGTGCTGTATACCTCAGTGTCTGACAAGGTTGGACATTGCCACATTCATTGATAGGGAAGCTGCCTTTCAAAAGTCGCCGCTGAAAAGGCATTATAGCATCTCCTATTTGCATAGAAATTGTGCCGAAATAACAAAATGCCGTATCAAGTGCTTTCATAAAGTTGTGAAGTATTCCGAGAAGCCTGCGCTACTCCACAGAAACGTTTCATTTAATTCTGTAGCGTCATTACAGAACAAATACATTTTGTGAATATGTGAAAAGATTGAACTTGAGGCTTCCACAAAGGCATAGCATGTTCAGTATAATACATGTCACTCCACGCATTGAAATGCTGAAATTGTACTAATTGTAAGAGAATGCCGCCGAAAATGTTCTCTTTGAGTTATTTTTCTACAGTTATATGTAAATGGTTCAATCTAATTACTACCCCCAACCAAGGATAGGTAACGGGGAGGAGAGAGCTGCAATATTCCTATTACAGGAGGCTTTGCACTTGATCTGTGCCTCGATGCAAACAACTTTCAGGAGACCTCAGAAGACCTGTTTGAAGGGTTCTTAAGTAGAGATGAGCGAGCATACTCGCTAAGGGCAATTACTCAAGTGAGCATTGCCCTTAGCGAGTACCTGCCCGCTCAAGATAAAAGGTTCGGCTGCCGGCGCTGGTGACAGGTGAGTTGCGGCAGTGAGCAGGGGAGAGTGGGGGGGAGAGGGAGAGAGATCTCCCCTCCGTTCCTCCCCGCTCTCCCCCGCCGCTCCCTGCCCGCCACTAACAGCTGAACCTTTTCTCTCGAGCGGGCAGGTACTCGCTAAGGACAATGCTCAATCTAGTAATTGTCCTTAGCGAGTATGCTCGCTCATCTCTATTCTTAAGAGATGCTATCCTACAGTCCCTCCATGATAATACAATCTTTGTAAAGAACATTGCACTTCTAGACAGAGTTGTCATTTTGCTGCAAAACTCAGCATTCAGTTCCATCTCAGGTAGATATTCAAATGATTATAGAGTGGTGGGGTGATTCCATGAACAGTCTTGCCTAAAAGTGGCCTATAAGAGGCTCTTGGAGGCTCCTTGCGTGTAGTGACCTCTTCTCCCGCTTGTGTAGAGCTTGTTGACCACTCGACGCCTCTACGATGCAGAGAAGAGATTTCACCCCATTACCAGAGTCTGAGAGGGGCTCAATATTGGGATGCAAGAAGCTAGATGGCTGTATCAAGGAATTTCCCACCACCTGGGACATTCTGACCAGACTGTAAGAACGTATTGGGACTAGTGGATGTGTGCGGGCACACAAGGCAACCAGGCTCAGGACACCATTGACAGACCACCAGTAGAGAGGATGGTCTGATTGACTGACAAGCACCAGCAGCTCCAACTGTTTCATTGTCCACCATCCAGAGACAGGTAGCATCATTATTACAGGACCTTATGTCTGTAGGAACCATTTCCAGGTCTTAGATAGAAGGACATTTGGTCCCACCACAACCACCATCACCTCCATTCGTGGTAGTGTCATGAACGATGACACTAGAGTATTATGGAGTTCAACCAGGTTGTCTTTCGTGACTAATTTAGGTTTAGTTTGGGTACGGAGGATGACCGTGTTTGTGTCTGGAAACCTCAGGGTGAGCGCCTCACTCCTGCCTTTGCTGTGAAGACTACCCCCACTGCTGGTGTGATGGTCTATAAATGGCATATAAAAAGGCCGTGTGTGCAAAAAAGTACATTTCTATGCGCCGATACACAGGCAAATCAACCTCATTCACTGCGCAAATATGTTGCACTGAGGTGATCGCTGTTCATCACTGTGTGTATGGAGCTAACAGAAGATGGGAGCTCCCTCAGTGACGTCATCAGCCCTCCACCACGAAACCGAGTAGGGCTGATGGGTCGCTATAGCTTTCTGCATAAATCAACAGTGATATTACACTGCAGTACAGAAGTACTACATTGTATTGTCTAAGTGATCATAAGGTCACAAGTTCAAGTCCCTTAAAGGGAAAAAAAATCACTTACAGTGGAGCAGCTTTGGTGAATCTCCCCCTGCCAGTACTGACCAGAAATTAGGTGACCACTGCAGCCAATTAGTGGCTGCAGCATCACCTAACATTCTCCTGGCATCACCAGTCATATCCTGGGCACCATGATGCCAAGGATAAGAAGTTGCTGTCTCTGATTGGCCGCAGCAGTCACTTGACTTCCGGCCAGTGTTTGCAGTGAGAGACGCACCGGAGCTGCTCCGCTGCACCCAAGAGGCAGAACAGAGGTTAGTATTAGAGATGAGCGAACGTACTCGGTAAGGCCGATTTCGCAATCGAGCACCGCGATTTTCGAGTACTTCACTACTCGGGTGAAAAGATTCGGGGGGCGCCGTGGGTGAGGGGGGGTTGCAGAGGGGAGTGGGGGGGGGGAGGGAGAGAGAGAGGGCTCCCCCCTGTTCCGCACTGCTACCCCCCGCTCCACCATGTCACACCCCGCCCCCCAGCGACCCCCGAATCTTTTCACCCGAGTAGTGAAGTACTCGAAAATCGTGGTGCTCGATTGCGAAATCGGCCTTACCGAGTACGTTCGCTCATCTCTAGTTAGTATCTATTATTTTGTTATTTTATAGCATGCCTGGGCATTGTGCTCGGACGACCCCTTTAAGGGGTTGAAAGACATACCGTTAACGAGAAATATCTTGACTGCACGCTGTTCTATTCCCATTTCTCTTGCTTTCTTATGCCGCCAGCTATATCTGTGCAGTTCCTAATAAGAGTTAAGATCTGCCTAAATCTGGATACCTTCCAATGTCGCCTCGTGTCGGTAGGAGTTTATGTCTATTATACCAATTTAGTTAAATTTCTTGCAAAAATTGTGACATTATTAGACATAACAATCCGTCCAATGTGCGCACTACGTGCAGAAAGCTCGGCGTCTCCACATAAATTGCACAATTTCCCATATGTTATTTTCATTACTAACAGCTTTAGAAATGCTTTCAGGATCTTAATGGAAGACTTTTATATAATGACATTTCCATTGCTTAAAACTTATATCCAACTACATATGCAGGAAGTGCAAAAATACTAAGTTCTCTTCATGCTGATTGTCTGTTGTGAAAGAAGTACGGAGCCGAAAGGAACTTGTGCACCGAGCCAAACTGGGATGAATTGGATGCCTCCTATTGACCCACTGTGATGACTGGAGGTGGGGTGTAAAGTTCGGAATAGGTACGGAGGATCGGTCCCTGGAAGCGTCGGGTCAAAAGGCTTCCTTGGATAAATTGGGCTATCGGTGGAAAGTCTTGGATACCACAAGCCAGATACCACAAGCCAGATACCACAAGCCAGATACCACCAGCCAGATACCACAAGCCACTCACAGTGCCAAGACATCAACTGCGCTCCAAGGGCTGATGTTACATATGGGATAGGGCATTAAAAAACTTACATTATTCTTTAGCCCCCCCTATAAAATCAGCGTGGTGCCTCAGTCCGTTCTGTGCCACCTCTCTGCACCCGTGCCTCTCATATCTTCCCTGCACACAATACAATACGCAAATTTCACTCCTTCAAATGAGAAGATGGAATCTTGTGGCAGAAAAGCACCAAATTCCGAAGCCAAAATATGAACTATTTGGTGGTGATTTTAGTGCAGATTCATTGTGGATTTTTTCAGTGCGGAAAACCCACAAAGAGTCCACAAATACCGTATACCCTAGGGGGATGTTCAAGCGGCGGAGTCCATCATGTTAGAGGATCCGTAGCAGATTTCTCTCTTTCAATTGACGTCTGCTGCAGATCCGCATCAAAATCTGCACACAATCTTCACCAATCATGTGGACTTTGGTGCAGAGTTCAGACCCCGTATTTGAGGTGGTGGCTGCACTGAAAACTCGCATCACATGTCCATTTCCGTGCTGGTTTTGTGCATATTTTTTTCTGCAGCATCTGGACAAGGTTTTGAAAATCCATGGTAAGTCCACCCCATGTGATCTGCGTACAGAATGCCATATACTACCGCGTTTCCCCGAAAATAAGACAGTGTCTTATATTAATTTTTGTTCAAAAAAGTTTAACTTTTTTACATGTATAGCTGCCTGGACACTATTTAAATTGACTTTTTTAATTAACTGTTAGCAGGGCTTAATTTTGGAGTAGGGCTTATATTTCAAGCATCCTCAAAAAGCCTGAAAAAGCATTCTGCATCCTCAAAAATTCTGGAAAATCATGCTATGTCTTATTTTCAGGGAAACAGGGTACATGCATATGAGGAACGGACTTAGCTGCTGTGCTGATATTATAGGAGCAACTAATGTGTGATGTGAGTAGTTTAGTATCCTATACAACATGAAAAATCATTTCTTGGAATGCAATTGACGTCCTCTTGGGACAATTGACTTTTATCATATAGAATAAGTGACAGAAGTTTTGTTTGCGGGGGTCTCATTGCTAAGATTTTCTTCTCATTTATGTGCCGCCCCCTAAATGCCGCCGCCCTAGGCACTTGCCTCCGGGTGCCTGGTGGCCAAGGCGGCCCTGCTTATATCTGAGGGCAGAATGTACCAGTGCAGCAGAATGTACCAGAGCAGTGCAGGGTCACTTTCTTGGTGAAGGTGCTGTATTTTCAAAAAAATTCTGTGTTTCTGTGCTGCAGACTTAAAGGGGTTGTCCCGCGCCGAAACTGTTTTTTTTTTTTTTCAATAGGCCCCCTGTTCGGCGCGAGACAAACCCAATGCATGTGTTAAAAAAAAAAAACGTTTAGTACTTACCCGAATCCCCGCGCTGCGGCGACTTCTTCCTTACCTTACTAAGATGGCCGCCGGGATCTTTACCCACGATGCACCGCGGGTCTGCTCCCATGGTGCACCGTGGGCTCTGTGCGGTCCATTGCCGATTCCAGCCTCCTGATTGGCTGGAATCGGCACACGTGACGGGGCGGAGCTACGATGACCAGCTCTCCGGCACGAGCGGCCCCATTCACCAGGGAGAAGACCGGACTGCGCAAGCGCGTCTAATCGGGCGATTAGACGCTGAAATTAGACGGCACCATGGAGACGAGGACGCTAGCAACGGAGCAGGTAAGTGAATAACTTCTGTATGGCTCATAATTAATGCACGATGTACATTACAAAGTGCATTAATATGGCCATACAGAAGTGTATAGACCCACTTGCTTTCGCATGACAACCCCTTTAACACCGTATGTAGTCTGCAATGTCCATCCGCTATGACCACCTATGTGAATTATGGAAGCTTTGTCAATTCTGGCAGCATTCTTCCTATACTGTGCATAGGAAGAATGCTTCTATTCAAGGGCAGGGAGTGAGAACAGCCGTATCTGATGAATATTGTGGACTACGCAGCAAGCACACTACATAGAGCTGACTATATACTGCTCTCACCCTGCGGCACAGAAGCAGTGATTTTATGGAAATTAATGCACCTAAAAAAGTAAATGACCCCCTCCACATGCAATAAAGGTCTCTATAACTAGCTTATGTTGGTACATAGAAGTAGTGCAATCTGACAATGGCTTCTATCCATCACCAAGGGTTTATCCATAGAAGGTGCAAATGTGGATTTTCTTTAGCTCGACTTTTCGTTTTTGTCTTTTCCTTACCACCAGAATATTTTTTCTATGTATCCATTGATGTCGTTGTCTGAGGGCTTCTTTAATTTACCATATAGTGTACTGAAAAGTTTGTAAACATTTCACAGTGGAGTGAAATGGAAAAAAATGTGATTCCCCCATCTTAGGAAGGGTCTTGTTTTCACGGCGTACACCCTGCGGCAAAAATGATTTGACAACCTTATTCTATGGGTGGGTACCATGGCGACGAAAACCAATTAATGCAGCTTTTTTTGCTACACTACTTTGTAAATATCAAATTATTTTCTGCCGCCGCCTTCTGACAACTATAACTTTTATCTTTTGCATCGACGCAGTTGTGCAAGAGCTTGTGTTTTATGGGACACCCTGCAGAATCTACTGGAACCATTCTGGAATGGATACAACTTTTTAATTACTTTAATTGCATCATTTTTTTCTTGGAGACAGGGTGAGCAATAAAAGCGCAATTCTAGAATGGTGATTTTTTTTTCTCTGATGACTAGAGATGAGCGAGCACCCAAATACTCGAGTCCGCGTTATTCGAGTCAAGCTTTTCGTAAAATTCGAGGGCTCTACTCAAGTAACGAACCCCATTGACTACAATGGGAGACTCGAGCATTTTTGTATGTGGGACGCCGGGTGCCGAGCTTTTTGTCACTCTCTCTCTCTTTCCTGCCTACCAGACAAAAAATTTGCCAATGACGCGTGCTGCGTCGCGGTTGGGGGGCAGGCACGTCACAGCAGGGAGTAACGAGCACCATCAAGTACGCTAATACTCGAACGAGCATCAAGCTCGGCAGAGTATGTTTGCTCAACCCTACTGATGACGTTCACCGTAACAGATAAATTAGGGCATTGCTTTTGTGAGATCCGTAAATATGTATCCTTTTTGTGTTTCTTGTATCCATCTTATAGGCTTCAGTATGTTATATCGTATTTTTGTCATTTTCCTTTACAAGAACTCTACAGACGTACTGGACAACCTTGTTTGTTGAGCGACTTGAGACAAGAAAACCAGAGTGACGACCTTGACGTTATCAGCACCAGTCCCCCAAGAATATGTTCTGTTTTACTTTCCCCTATACATGTATGTCCCAGGGCATGAAAAGGTTAAGATAGGATAACTTTCTGTGCTCTCCCAATCTAGGTAACATGTGTCCCGTCTGTAACAGTCTATCTACACTATATCTTTTTTCTACGTATATATTATTCCTTTTCCGACTTGGTTCCTCTAACTTTGTTGGTCAGAGTGCACGGCGAATGTACTCTGTACTTGGACATTGGATATTTCACATAATTGCTTCGGTAGGCTCGTTGTGAGATAATAGTACGGTGGGAATTGTGCTCATTTGCAGCTATTCCTACTCAATTTAGGGCCAAAGAAAGTTCAGTGTAGTTTTCATCTTTGAAGTGACTACTTTGTGATTTAGGTCCAAGAACACTCACTTCAAAGCAAATTGCTGTCAGAGGTGACCAAGGCAAGAACATGACTTCATAGCTTTCTGAAGCTCTTGATGGTGCTTTATAAACTCCCGTCTCCGTAATACAATATGCGCAACATAATTAATAGGTGGAAAATAATCAGAATAATAATATGTGGCGTCGGGTTTAAAATACTGGATTGCAACATTGTCAAGAAGTGGATCTGCTCGGAAGATACTGGACTAAAGAGGGTTTGTGCCCCTTTTTTAACTGAAGTCATCAGTAAATGATAAATGGGGATCCACCGTTCGGGAACCCCATCCATTAGCTAATCATCCAGCCTGCAGTACGGTGCTCCCATTGATTTCAGTGGGAGTAAAGCCAGAGCTTCGACTTCCTCCACTGATGATGATGTTTGGCCCACTGCATTGGACAGCAGAATGGACGATCGGCTGATGGATGGGGGTTCTGAGGAGCAGAACCCCATCCATCAACTACTGATGACCTATCCAGCAAAGTGCAAAAAAACCCATTAGGTGCCACTATCCTACTTTTCATGAAGTGACTTCTGGTTGTCAGCTTATACATGATTTTCTGTTGTCTTTAGGTAAGGAGGACAGTAGTAAGTATGTAACACTGGTGCTATTATTGTGTAGGCATCATCATTGATGTTTCAACCCTATATGAGTAATCAGATGGGCATTATAAATCTATCAATATATGTGGGCTATAGGTGATATTATTGGGCACTAAGGCTGCTATCTTATAAACTTCAAGGTTTTGACAATGTAGGCACTAGGATTAGCTATGTACATTTACTACAATGGGAGCTGTATCTGTAATACCATGACTGGCCACTGCACAAAGTACAGAACTATCTGCTTCCTGCTCTGTACACAGTGTCAGCAACCGCTGCCCTGGGCAGTGGGTCCACAGACCTACCCTGTGGAAATTAGAGTCGCGTCGGCAAAGTGCAGCATGAAATCACATGTCAAGTTTATTGTGGACCAGTTTCAGTGTGAATACATGTTAGATGGGAAAATCCAACAAACTGAGCGACTTTCGATGAGGAATGGTCATTGGTGCTAGACTAGCCGGGGTTAGGATTTAACTGCCAACCACATTGGATTTTTCTCGTGTAATGGTGTGGAGAGTATAGCAAGAATATTGTGTTTGAGGAAAACCATCTAGGAAAAGGGAATCCTGTGGATGGAAACAACAACTCCAAAATAATTCAGAGGGGGATGTCCGGATTCATTTTGTTGAAGAGGCGCTGCCCAGCCAATAGCAACCGAATACAACGCTGAAGTTCCATCAAATATATCTAAATGTCCAACTTGCTATTCCTAAGCTTGGATGGGCTATAACAGTAGACGACCAGTTCCAGCGCCATTGTGAAACAGACAGGTAAGGTTCCATGGGGCATTAATTCATGCTTATGATAGTCAGAATTTGGCACAAGCAGCATGAATCGCTGACCCCTTCCTGTCAGCTGGTCAGAACATGTCAGCACCTCCATCTAAGTTGCAGCATGTATAAGAAGCTTCCTGTCCGCAGGGGCCAATATTCCTGCAGAATGACTTCAGCACCTCGTGTTTTTGAAGGCCAAAGGAGGTCCAACTCGCGACTAGATGGAGGGGGTCTCTATTAAAGTGATCATTTAGTGTATTTTGAGCAGTATGTTACATTTACATGCTGATGGGCTTTTATGAGGGCTAAAGAATTACTAGATATCAAACTCTTAAATATAATTATTAAAATTGCCATTCTCCTGAAACAGAAAACAGCAGCTCAAAAGGCAAAGAAAGAATGGAAAGGGGAAAATAATCACTTTGACATTGTATAGCTCATATTTTGAAACATTAATGGGCAATCTCCATTGTCACTATTAAGCATAACAAAGACGTCTTTCATGATTGTCTCCAAAATTACAGTTCTCCTGTGTGTTCTGTCAAATTATTCTTTTTCCTATATTGGTAATGTTCCTCATTCTCTATTTGGATGTGACGCCACTTCATAGTCATATCAATCATATTCAAGTCTCACAGTGATGCTCAACAAACGAAGAGAATGTCTCTGATTGTAGCCAAAAAGTTTTGACTACTTACTTATGGGGTTCCAAATTGTTCTTCAGAAGTCAACACAAAGACTAGGAGGCTAAAAGAATTTTGAAACAAGGAAATAAGAACATTCTCAAGAAGAGTAACTATCGCTCAATGATCTCATTCTATGGCAACTGATAAAATAATATAAAGTTTGCACAGAGTTATAGTAAATCTACTAGGGGTTTTCGGAGGGGCGCATGGTAAAATTTCCCACCATTTTCTTTTCTGGTGGAACATCCTGTCCGCTATGGTATTTTCTTGTTGTGATTGTTTGCATTTGGCATTTTGCATGTACCTTATACTATCAGTTGGCAAAATTATTAAGATGTGCATAAACAAAAAGAACATATCCAAGCAATGGTTAGGAGCTATCATCCAACTGAAGACTGGTTGTAACAACACTGGCTGGACACTAGATTTGAGAACTGGACTTCATCTATAGCAGCCACCTTTCCCGGGTACTGACAGTGTTTTGCAGTATGCAGATGCCACTAGGACTTACAGTAGAATTAAACACTGAAAAAATCTATAAAACACGTATCAATACTAGTAGGTAATGCAAAATTAACTCACCAATGGAATCCTAGAATGGTAGAGTTAGAAGGGACCTCCAGGGACATCAGGTCCAACCCCCTGCTCAGTGCAGGATCACTAAATCATCCCAGACAGATATTTGTCAAGCCTTTGTTTGTAGATTTCTATTGAAGGAGAACTCACCACCTCCCGTGGTAACCTGTTCCACTCATTGATCCCTCTCACTGTCAGAAAGTTTTTTCTAATACCTAATTTGACCGGAAGAGGTTACTGATGGCATTAAAATGTTGGCACACATGGATGACGATGATGGTAGGTAGATGGTGAAGCAGATGGTTGATGAAAATAGAAATAACCTGACAATACCTAACCTTAAAGATAGCTTTTACTAATCTATCCCTGACTCTGACCCTAACACCACATACCGCTGTCCCTAAGTAATCCTAAAATATCCCTAAAGAAAACCCTATCTAAATCTAAAATACTATCCCTGACAAACAATGAGAGGGCACTATGCCCCAAAGACAAAGAAATCAAACTGATCAGAGCTGAATTAAGAAGGAAGACAAGACATATATGAACAGGAAAACAAGCTACAGAATCTAGGTGTATATGTGTTTGTCCCTTTACACCCCATGGTTTTAATTATTTATCAATAAAATGGTTGTTTTAGGTTCTTCTTCTGTAGGGCTTTTTTTCTGTGAATTAGAATTACCATCAGGAAGCAATTAGGGGAAGATTTAAGACCCTTATGCATAGATCGACTGTCGGTGTAAATGTTTGACACAGGAGTGATCATCGAGTGAATGGAGGCAGAGCAGGTCATGGATTGCCTCCATTCACAGTAAACAGGAAGTTGTT
The DNA here is from genome assembly GCF_035609145.1 of Eleutherodactylus coqui. NCBI lineage: Eukaryota > Metazoa > Chordata > Amphibia > Anura > Eleutherodactylidae > Eleutherodactylus > Eleutherodactylus coqui. The sequence continues at coordinate 18,327,124 of NC_089840.1, read as the reverse complement.
CATAGATGAGTGACTGCCTGTTTACACAGTGTGATCATCATTAAACTGAACGACAAACGATAACCAAAAAAATACCGTTCGGCATTCAGCTGGTGCATGCATGTACACTGAACAATCATCATTCAGGTTTCTATGATCCAGAGAGAATCTGACTGATCCACCTGTGTACAATGGCCCTTAGGGAAAGCTAGAGTTAGGGTCAGTGTCTGCAGGTTTTTTATTGTCTGTCTACCATAACCATCTACTCCATCACCAGTCATCTTTCGATTAGTTCCTGTTTTGCATTTTTTGGACATACTAGCATAGATATGTGCTTAATATTGTTGTCCCTTTCACCTTCTGGTTGTTACATACTTCAGCTCTACTGTAAGGGCTCATGTCCACGGGGAAAAGAAGAATTAAAATCCGCAGCGGATTTTAACTCTTCTCCCGCGCGCGGATCCGCACCCCATAGGGATGCATTGACCACCCGCGGGTAGATAAATACCCGCGGATCGTCAATAAAAGTGATTTAAAAAAAAATGGAGCATGAAAAAATCCGGACCATGCTCCATTTTCATGCGGGTCTCCCGCGGGGACGGCTCCCGCGGGCTTCTATTGAAGCCTATGGAAGCCGTCCGGATCCGCGGGACACAAAAATCATATTTTACTTACACGCTCCGGTTCTTCTCTTCGGCGCCGCGCCATCTTCTCTCAGCCGCGGCCGGATCATTTTGCTTCGGCGCGGCGCATGCGCGGGGCACGTCACCGACGTCATCATGCACATCCGCCGAGCCGAAGAATGAAGATCCGGCCGCGACGAGCGAAGATGACGCCGCCGCGAAGAGAAGAAACGGAGCGGATCGGAGGTAAGTTTATTCTCATTTATTTGTATTTTCAGTGCTCATGTCCGCGGGGCAGGAGGGACCCGCTGCAGATTCTACATGTAGAATCCGTAGCGGGCCCGATTTTCCCCGTGGACATGAGGCCTAAGTGACGGGGATATCTGAGTACTGGGAGACAGCATTAGTAACCAGGAAAGAAAACTTCTGTAGTTGAAGTCTAGTTCTGCCATCATTCGACCAGCTGGCATTGTTACAATTCCACAAGAAAACACATTAAAAAAAACAAAAGGCTTCCAAAACCCAGAGGCTGCAAATAATACAAAAGGAAAGAAGAGCGGACAAAAAGTAAAATATCAAGGGACTACATTTTTTAAAAAAATGTTATTTCTTGGCTAATCTTTTCACTATGTTATCACACCATATACTGGATATAGTTCTTTAAGGGCTGGCTGCACCAAGGTTTTGATCTGAGATCAACAAAGCTGGACTAAGACCAAGTAGAAAAACGTGATTTAACCCATGAACTAACACCCGCATTTATTAGTATATATCAGTATTTTTTGTATGCAGTGTGCTAGAGATTTTGGGCGAGCCCAGGATGTCAGCCAGTGTGGCCCACTTTGGAGATACAGGGCAAACCACTGCCATGTCAGTGAGAGTTGCTATCCTGTATAGTGGGGCACACCCATCTTTGACTGGCCTCTTTGGTATCGTTCACATGTGCGGGCTATGTTTGTTTGCAGTCGCTCCTCCCCAATCTGGGCTGGCTTGAGTGGGTGACTGCATAATAGTCAGCACTGAACAAGTAGCTCCTCCTTATCACAGTCTGGCAGACTGCATACTATGGGGGTTTATGGTGATTCTTCCTGCCCTATGGCAATTGTGCCTACCTTATGGTGATTGTGCCTGCCCTATGGCAATTGTGCCTACCTTATGGTGATTGTGCCTGCCCTTATGGCGATTGTGCCTGCCCTATGGTGATTGTGCCTGCCCTATGGCAATTGTGCCTGCCTTATGGCGATTGTGCCTGCCCTATGGCGATTGTGCCTGCTTTATGGTGATTGTGCCTGCCCTTTGGCGATTGTGCCTGCCCTATGGCAATTGTGCCTGCTTTATGGTGATTGTGCCTGCCCTATGGCGATTGTGCCTGCCCTATGGCAATTGTGCCTGCCCTATGGCGATTGTGCCTGCCCTATGGCGATTGTGCCTATCAGGTATTACATTTTTTGGCTCTTTCAGTGAATAACCTATGATCTTGGTTTAAGTCTAGGTTCAATTTGATGCCCAGACTCATCTGCAATTACACCCATGTTTGCTGCTGGCAGCGGCCATGTTTTACTATTGCTATTAGTGCTGCGAAGTTCACTATGAATGCTGGGAATATCACCTGATTACAGTCACCAATCACTGTGTGTGATACATTTCTTCTAAGTTCAGCCTTTAGTCGCAGATCAAGTCAACTTGGTTTTGAAAATCTTATGTCAAAAAGAGTTGGTGCAACACGTTTTCCTTAAAGGGCCACTCTGGCAAAAACACATCTTTTCATCCCTGCCACCCTCACTTGATTGCCTGTCACATTCTGGAGGTCTCCTCTGTGTATTGCAGCCACTTCCATGCAGTACAGCCTCCCATATGATGCTTAGCAGATGCCGCTGTTATGCTGAGATTTTTAACTTTCACATTTATCCCATGATGCATCAGCACAGCATTAAGTGAGGTTATAACATCTATGCCTGCTGGGAGGACAGTTTAAATATCATTCCTTCTATATTTACTTAAAAAAGGTATAGACCATAAGTATACAGCTCGGAAGGTGAGCCGTGATCTCCCCTATTATACCTGTGTGACAGAAGCTGTGTGATCATCATCAGTAACTGTGATAGGGATGCATTTATTCCGCTCTAAAGATCTTGTGTGGCCTATCCATGTAATAGCATCACATAGACTGAGAAATTGACTAAAATATGAATCCGTAAACCCCCAAGTAGATCTGAGCTGGTCAAAACTGAGATCACATGACCATCTGAGGAAAAAGAGGCCAGGAGGTTCAGACAGAAAGAAACTACTAACTAAGATAACACCAGCCCACTTATATATACTATGGGGATAGCTGCATAATGAGTGACAAGTTCAATAGCTGATCGGAGTTTAACTAAACGTGGATCAACAGCATGTTTATTGTAACAAGCCCTTCAGGGGTGTCCAGAATGGAAAAATAACATGCCCACTGTCTTTAAAAAACAGCACCACATCCGTCTACAGGGCGTTTGTGGAATTGCAGCTCAGCAACCACTTATATCAATGAAGATGTGCTGCTGAATCATACACAATCCATGCACAGATGTTACACTGTTTTTGGTTAAAACAACATGTTTTTCTAATCTTAGACAACCCGTTATTGTCGAATATGAAGAGCATCCTCTAACTTACCTTCCAACCACGTATGGTACTTGTACGTCCCCATGAATAGATATTACGGTACAAGATTACAAACTTACAGCTGTGATTAATATGACCCAATTTTATTTGCCGGAATTACACACTTGGCATTTTAAACAAAATAATTGAAGTTCGATTTATTTTATTATTTAATTATTCATCAAACTTAAAAATTTAAAGTAAAATTAAAGTTAAAAATGACAGTAGAACAAATTTTGTACATTTTACATCTCTTTGTTTTCTTCTCTGGTTGACTTTAAATGATAAAATTATAAATCCAGTCTGAAAAAGTAGTTACTCGGGCGTACACTCCAGGACGTTGTGGTCGGGCACATCCATAGCCAAATGAGGTCACACCCACCAAAGTCCAGCGATTTTCCACTTGACACATGAGTGGTCCTCCAGAGTCGCCCTACAAGGAGAAAATGACCAAAGGGTTATATTATGTCTTGGAGAAAAGGATTTCTGCAACAATATTGCTGGAAGGATGTGGCCCAATTTTAGGAGAAGACAGGCCAAATGACAAATTACAGAGACCAATTACAAAATGGCTACCTTTATAGGTTACCTAGTAAATTGATGACCTGTAGATCCTTGGCCACTAGCTGACTTTAAGAAAACTAATTCCACATAATTATTGTTATTCACACCAAGAGTATGACTGATCCTCCAGCCCGGGCCCATAGTATGAAGTTCTTGGATGCAAGGTATGACAGTGCCTGGGGCATAAAAGGTAAAGGGGTGAATGGCCCAAATGTTTATATACCAAATATTGAAACATTTTCTATGGAGCAGTCGTCATCTGGAGAAGCTTGCCTTCAACTATATTGAGGTCCAGGTAGACATGCTGACCTAATTCTGTGGGACAGCACGGTTACGATGATACCAAATTTTGATAGTTTTACTTTTTCTGCACTACTTTCAAAAAATAAAATATGTTTGGAAAACATAAAGTTGTTTTCTGCTGCCGCCTTCTGATGGCCATAACTTTTTAATTTTTCCACCTACATAGTTGCATGAGGGCTGATTTTCTGTAGGATGTATCTATTGCTACCATTTTGGAGATTGTCACAAAGTGAGCGGGATAGCGCCTAGAAGGCACGTTGAAAACAAGTAAAATAAATGCTCCTTCATAGGAGGTATAAGACTTACCTGGCGCCAAGCGGGGGTCCCTGTTACAAAGGGACTTACCCAATGGCACCAAGAGTCCTAGCTGGCTTTAGAGTTAGTGGATTGGTCCTATTCCACAAGTATCCATGGATATAGAGGACAGCGTGAGGGAAAACCCAGATCACTTAGGTGTGGATAAGTAACGACAGGTGTATAAAAGAATTGTGTAGAAAACAGTCTTTAAAGCCTCAGCGATCCTGACCTTCACTGGAATACTAGTGTTTTTTTTATTTTTAAAAACATACAAAATAAAACAAACAAGAAAAAAGACCGGTATATGCAAGGCGTTTCTGAGCTCCCTGGTGCCCTTCTGTGACGTCCGTCCTCCACCCAGCATCCTGCGGCTCCTGCACGGATCCTCACAGATCCTCACAAGTGCTTCCTAGGTTAGCATATCAAATACATTATTTATTTTAGGTTTCTGTACATCTAACTACGCTTGAGAAAGGCGACAGGAAGCGCAGAAACGCGTCGCATATACTGGTCTGTTTACTTGTTTGTTTTATTTTGTACTTTTTGAAAAATAAAAAACACTAGTAATCCAGTGGAAGTCAGGAGCACGGAGGTTTTTTTTAGACTGTTTTCTACCCAATTCTTTTATTTTGGAGATTGTGTAACTTTTTGATAGCTTTTTATTAATTTTTTCTTGGAGATGGTGTGACCAAAAATGTGTAGTTATGAGAGATGAGCGAACACCAAAATGTTCGGGTGTTCGTTATTCGGAACGAACTTCCCGTGATGCTCGAGGGTTCGTTTCGAACAACGAACCCCATTGAAGTCAATGGGCGACCAGAACATTTTTGTATTTCGCCGATGCTCGCTAAGGTTTTCATGTGTGAAAATCTGGGCAATTCAAGAAAGTGATGGGAATGACACAGAAACGGATAGGGCAGGCGAGGGGCTACGTGTTGGGCTGCATCTCAAGTTCACAGGTCCCACTATTAAGCCACAATACCGGCAAGAGTGGCCCCCCCCCCCCCCTCCCAACAACTTTTACTTCTGAAAAGCCCTCATTAGCATGGCATACCTTTGCTAAGCACCACACTACCTCCAACAAAGCACAATCACTGCCTGCATGACACTCCGCTGCCACTTCTCCTGGGTTACATGCTGCCCAACCTCCCCCCCTCCCCCCCCACAGCGCACACCAAAGTGTCCCTGGGCAGCCTTCAGCTGCCCTCATGCCACACCACGCTCATGTCTATTTAGAATTGCGTCTGCCATGACGAGGGACCGCAGGCACACACTGCAGAGGTTGGCACGGCTAGGCAGCGACCCTCTTTAAAAGTGGCGGAGCGATAGCCCACAATGCTGTACAGAAGCAATGAGAAATAGAATCCTGTGCCACCGCCATCAGGAGCTGCACACGTGGGCATAGCAATGGGGAACCTATGTGCCACACACTATTCATTCTGTCAAGGTGTCTGCATGCCCCAGTCAGACCGGGCTTTTTAATTCATAGACACAGGCAGGTACAACTCCCTATTGTGAAGTCCCTGTCGACCCACAGCATGGGTGGCTCCCTGGAACCCACCGGCGGTACACAGAAATATCCCATTGCATTGCCCAACACAGCTGAGGTAGTAATGTCGTGCTTAATGCAGGTGGGCTTCGGCCCACACTGCATGCCCCAGTCTGACTGGGGTTCTTTATAAGTGTACAGATGTAGTAAAAACTCCGTGTGCACCTACAGCATGGGTGGGTGCCAGGAAGCCACCGGCGGTACATAGAAATATCCCATTGCATTGCCCAACACAGCTGAGGTAGTAATGTTGTGCTTAACCCTTTCCAATCCAATTTGTATATGGTTTTCCTAGGGGGCTTACTCTTTTTCTGCTGTTATACAACGGCGCTATATGCTGGCTAAAGCCAGTACTGCATGAGCTGACACGTAGGATAGGCTCCGACAGCAGAGAGGCTGGCAATATACAGTAAGAGAACCCCGACGGACGTCTACCAACAACGGAGCTGTACAGCCTTAAACCCTAATGTCTTCACAGGTCACACAGTGGACTGGAAAGGGTTAATGCAGGTGGGCTTCGGCCCACACTGCATGCCCCAGTCAGACTGGGGTTCTTTACAAGTGGACACATGTAGGTTAAACTCCCTGTGGACCCACTGCCTGGGTGGGTGCCAGGAAGCCACCGGCGGTACATAGAAATATCCCATTGCATTGCCCAACACAGCTGAGGTAGTAATGTCGTGCGTAATACAGGTGGGCTTCGGCCCACACTGCATGCCCCAGTCAGACTGGGGTTCTTTAGAAGTGGACACATGTATTAAAAACTCCGTGTGCACCTACAGCATGGGTGGCTCCCTGGAACCCACCGGCGGTACACAAAAATATCCCATTGCATTGCCCAACACAGCTGAGGTAACGTCAGCTGGAATGCAGGTGGGCTAAAAATTAATTTGATTACACTGTAGGCGAGGGCCCACAAAAATTGCTGTATCAACAGTACTAATGTACATCCCAAAAATTGGCCATGGCCAGCCAAGAGGGCAGGTGAAACCCATTAATCGCTTTGGTTAATGTGGCTTAAGTGGTAACTAGGCCTGGAGGCAGCCCAGTGTAACGAAAAATTGGTTCAAGTTAAAGTTCCAATGCTTTTAAGCGCATTGAAACTTATAAAAATTGTTCTGAAAAATTATTTGAGTGAGCCTTGTGGCCCTAAGAAAAATTGCCCGTTCAGCGTGATTACGTGAGGTTTCAGGAGGAGGAGCAGGAGGAGGAGGAATATTAGACACAGATTGATGAAGCAGAAATGTCCCCGTTTTGGATGGTGAGAGAGAACGTAGCTTCCATCCGCGGGTGCAGCCTACGTATTGCTTAGGTATCGCTGCTGTCCGCTGGTGGAGAACAGAAGTCTGGGGAAATCCAGCCTTTGTTCATCTTGATGAGTGTTAGCCTGTCGGCACTGTCGGTTGACAAGCGGCTACGCTTATCTGTGATGATTCCCCCAGCCGCACTAAACACCCTCTCCGACAAGACGCTAGCCGCAGGACAAGCAAGCACCTCCAGGGCATACAGCGCTAGTTCAGGCCACATGTCCAGCTTCGACACCCAGTAGTTGTAGGGGGCAGAGGCGTCACCAAGGATGGTCGTGCGATCCGCTACGTACTCCCTCACCATCCTTTTACAGTGCTCCCGCCGACTCAGCCGTGACTGGGGAGCGGTGACACAGTCTTGGTGGGGAGCCATAAAGCTGGCCAGGCCCTTAAAGACTGTTGCACTACCTGGGATGTACATGCTGCTCGATCTACGCACATCCCCTGCTACCTTGCCCTCGGTACTGCGCCTTCTGCCACTAGCGCTGTCGGCTGGGAATTTTACCATCAGCTTGTCCGCAAGGGTCCTGTGGTATAGCAACACTCTCGAACCCCTTTCCTCTTCGGGAATCAGAGTGGGCAGGTTCTCCTTATACCGTGGATCGAGCAGTGTGTACACCCAGTAATCCGTCGTGGCCAGAATGCGTGCAACGCGAGGGTCACGAGAAAGGCATCCTAACATGAAGTCAGCCATGTGTGCCAGGGTACCAGTACGCAACACATGGCTGTCCTCACTAGGAAGATCACTTTCAGGATCCTCCTCCTCCTCCTCCTCAGGCCATACACGCTGAAAGGATGACAGGCAATCAGCCGGTGTACCGTCAGCAGCGGGCCAAGCTGTCTCTTCCCCCTCCTCCTCATCCTCCTCATGCTCCTCCTCCTCCTCCTGTACGCGCTGAGAAATAGACAGGAGGGTGCCCTGACTATCCAGCGACATACTGTCTTCCCCCGCCCCCGTTTCCGAGCGCAAAGCAGCTGCCTTTATGGTTTGCAGGGAATTTCTCAAGATGCATAGCAGAGGAATGGTGACGCTAATGATTGTAGCATCGCCGCTCACCACCTGGGTAGACTCCTCAAAATTACCAAGGACATGGCAGATGTCTGCCAACCAGGCCCACTCTTCTGAAAGGAATTGAGGAGGCTGACTCCCACTGCGCCGCCCATGTTGGAGTTGGTATTCGACTATAGCTCTACGTTGTTCATAGAGCCTGGCCAACATGTGGAGCGTAGAGTTCCACCGTGTGGGCACGTCGCACAGCAGTCGGTGCACTGGCAGCTTAAAGTGATGTTGCAGGGTGCGCAGGGTGGCAGCGTCCGTGTGGGACTTGCGGAAATGTGCGCAGAGCCGGCGCGCCTTTACGAGCAGGTCTGACAAGCGTGGGTAGCTTTTCAGAAACCGCTGAACCACCAAATTAAAGACGTGGGCCAGGCATGGCACGTGCGTGAGGCTGCCGAGCTGCAGAGCCGCCACCAGGTTACGGCCATTGTCACACACGACCATGCCCGGTTGGAGGCTCAGCGGCGCAAGCCAGCGGTTGGTCTGCTGTGTCAGACCCTGCAGCAGTTCGTGGGCCGTGTGCCTCTTATCGCCTAAGCTGAGTAGTTTCAGCACGGCCTGCTGACGCTTGCCCACCGCTGTGCTGCCACACCGCGCGACACCGACTGCTGGCGACATGCTGCTGCTAACACATCTTGATTGCGAGACAGAGGAGGAGGAGGAGGAGGAGGGTGCTTTAGTGGAGGAAGCATACACCTCCGCAGATACTACCACCGAGCTGGGGCCCGCAATTCTGGGGGTGGGTAGGACGTGAGCGGTCCCGGGCTCTGACTCTGTCCCAGCCTCCACTAAATTCACCCAATGTGCCGTCAGGGAGATGTAGTGGCCCTGCCCGCCTGTGCTTGTCCACGTGTCCGTAGTTAAGTGGACCGTGGCAGTAACCGCGTTGGTGAGGGCGCGCACAATGTTGCGGGAGACGTGGTCGTGCAGGGCTGGGACGGCACACCGGGAAAGTAGTGGCGACTGGGAACTGAGTAGCGCGGGGCCGCCGCCTCCATGATACTTTTGAAGGACTCAGTTTCCACAACCCTATACGGCAGCATCTCAAGGCTGATGAATTTTGCTATGCGGACGGTTAACGTTTGAGCGTGCGGGTGCGTGGCGGCGTACTTGCGCTTGCGCTCGAACACTTGCGCAAGCGACGGCTGAACGGTGCGCTGAACTACACTGCTGGATGGGGCCGAGGACAGCGGAGATGAGGGTGTGGGTGCAGGCCATGAGGCGGTAGTGCCTGTGTCCTGAGAGGGGGGTTGCATCTCAGTGGCAGGTTGGGGCACAGGGGGAGAGGCAGGGGTGCAAACCGGAGGCGGTGAACGGCCTTCGTCCCACCTTGTGGGGTGCTTGGCCATCATATGTCTGCGCATGGTGGTGGTGGTGAGGCTGTTGGTGTTGGCTCCCCGGCTGAGCTTTGCGCAACAAAGGTTGCACACCACTGTTCGTCGGTCGTCAGGCGTCTCTGTGAAAAACTGCCAGACCTTAGAGCACCTCGGCCTCTGCAGGGTGGCATGGCGCGAGGGGGCGCTTTGGGAAACACTTGGTGGATTATTCGATCTGGCCCTGCCTCTACCCCTGGCCCTGGCCACCGCACTGCCTCTTGCAACCTGCCCTGCTGATGCCCTTGACTCCCCCTCTGAAGACCTGTCCTCCTGAGTAAGCGTTGCACACCAGGTGGGGTCAGTCACCTCATCGTCCTGCTGCTCTTCCTCCGAATCCTCTGTGCGCTGCTCCCTTGGACTTACTGCCCTTACTACTACCTCACTGCAAGACAACTGTGTCTGATCGTCATCATCCTCCTCACCCACAGAAAGTTGTTGAGACAGTTGGCGGAAGTCCCCAGCCTCTTCCCTCGGACCCCGGGAACTTTCGAATGGTTGGGCATCAGTGACGATAAACTCCTCTGGTGGGAGAGGAACCGCTGCTGCCCAATCTAAGCAGGGGCCCGAGAACAGTTCCTGGGAGTGTTCCCGCTCCTGAGCAGGTGTCATTGTAGTGGAGTGAGGAGGCTGGGAGGAAGGAGGAGCAGCAGACAGAGGATTCGGATTTGCAGCAGTGGACGGCGCAGAACTGCGTGTTGACGATAGGTTGCTCGAAGCACTTTCTGCCATCCAGGACAGGACCTGCTCACACTGCTCATTTTCTAATAACCGTCTCCCGCGTGGACCCATTAATTGGGCGATGAATGTGGGGACGCCAGAAACGTGCCTCTCTCCTAATCGCGCAGCAGTCGGCTGCGACACACCGGGATCAGGAGCTCGGCCTGTGCCCACACCCTGACTTGGCCCTCCGCGTCCTCGGCCGCGTCCACGTCCTCTAGGCCTACCCCTACCCCTCAGCATGCTGTATTACCAGTGATTTGATTTCACAGGCAGGAAATAAATTGGCGCAAGACTGCAGGCCAAATATAATTTTTTCCCTTTTTGGAAAACGAAAGGCCCCACTGCCTCTAGTGAATGAATAATCTAAGTTTAATAACTGTGCTGTGTCCCTGCTAATGTGTCACAGAACGTGAGGGTAGCAGAGTTATTATAACTCTTGGAGAGCAGGTATTTTTTTCCCAATTAAGGAAAGCAAATGGCGAAGCCAGCAGTAAAGCGTAGCTGGGTGCGTCTGATTTAGCAATGTTGTTCAAGCAGCTCACACGTGTCCACCGCCCTTAGGACGGACAGAGGCTGGACAAATAGATTTGTTTTCAGTTTTTTTCCACCAAAAGGCAGCACTGCGTATATTCTATGAATAATAACTGTGTTGTGGCCCTGCCTACACAATTCTTTCCCTGCAGTATCAATGGAGGGTGCAATGGTCTGCAGAGGCGATTTTGAGAAGCAAAAAAAAATGCAGCACAGCTAACAGCAGCCTGGACAGTACTGCACATGGATAAATATGGCCCTAGAAAGGACCGTTGAGGTTCTTGAAGGCTACACTCACTCCTAACACTCTCCCTGCCTATGCAGCACTTCTGTCCCTAATGCCAGGTGCAACGGTCTGCAGAGGCGATTTTGAGAAAAAAAAATTTGCCACTGCTAACAGCAGCCAACACACAGCTATCAGTGGCCCTAATAAGGACCTTTGGGGGTCTTGAAGCCTACACTAACTACCAATTCTTTCCCTACAGCAGCTCCGGTACAAACAGCACTGTCCCTCATCTAACTCACACCGCATCTGAGGCGAACCGCGGGAGGGGCCGACTTTTATGTTCGGGTGACACCTGATCTCCCCAGCCACTCACAGCAGGGGGGTGGTATAGGGCTTGAACGTCACAGGGGGAAGTTGTAATGCCTTCCCTGTCTTTCAATTGGCCAGAAAAGCGCGCTAACGTCTCAGGGAAGGAAGTGAAAGTAACCAGAACACCGCATGGTGTTCGTTACGAATAACGAACATCCCGAACACCCTAATATTCGCACGAATATCAAGCTCGGACGAACGCGTTCGCTCATCTCTAGTAGTTATGGTTTGATTTATTTTTTTCTGGCATTCACTTTGCGGGATAAAAGTGTTACTTTGATAGATCAGACTTTTAGGAATGTGGCGATATCAAATATGCTTTTATTTATTTAGTTTTTTATCATTGATATGGGAAAAGACAAAATTTTTAAAACTTATTTTTTGCATTTTTTTATTCCCCATATGGGCCTAGAAAATGCGAGAGTTTAATGTATTACCCCAGTATAACCGACAGCACTCGACTTATATGGAGCGAGATTGTCTTGTGATCCCATCTATGTATATAAAGGCGAAAGCCCTCACTGACTGACTGACTCGCCACTAATTCTCTAACTTGATGTTGTAGAAACATGAAATTTGGCACAAGCATAGATTATGTCCAAAATAGGAAAAGTAATTGGGTCCCAACTCGATTATTTAATGTGAAGTGCAAAAGTATTATCACCCCTATGTAATGTAACTTCCCGTTGTTGTACAAACATGAAATTTGGCACAGTCATTCTTTAGATCCTAGGTAGAAAAGATAAAGAGGTGGCAACTTGATTATTCAATTCTAACTGCTAAACTATTGGCACCCCTATGTAATGTACCTAATAACACACATCTGTACCGCACAAACTTAAAATTTGGCACAACCATTCCTTAGGTCCTAAATAGGAAAAATAAAGGGGTCTCAACTTAATTATTCAATTCTAAGTGCATAAGTAAGTGACCCCCTATGTTATGTACCTAATCTAGTTCTCTAACTTCACGGTATTATACAAACTTGAAATTTGGCACGACTATACTTTAGGTCTTAAATAGGAAATGCAAAGAGGTCACAACTTGATTATTCAATTATAAGCACAAAAGTAAGTGACCCCCTATGTAATGATACTCCCCTGAGGAAGCTATCGCGAAGTGTGTATATACTAAGGAAAATCTAACTGACCTCTGTGTGTATATACCGAGAAGAACCTAACTGACCTCTATGTGTATATACTGAGGAGAATCTACCTCACCTCTATGTGTATATACTGAGGAGAATCTACCTCACCTCTATCTGTATATACTGAGAAGAACCTAACTGATCTCTATGTGTCTATACTGAGAAGAATCCAACTGACATCTATGTGTATATACTGAGAACAACCTAACTGACCTCTATGTGTATATACTGAGGAAAATATAACTGACCTCTATGTGAACATACTGAGGAGAATCTACCTCACCTCTATGTGAACATACTGAGGAGAATCTACCTCACCTCTATGTGTATATACTGAGGAGAATCTACCTCACCTCTATGTGTATATACTGAGGAGAATCTACCTCCCCTCTATGTGTATATACTGAGGAGAATCTAACACTGCTCTATGTGTATACACTGATAATGTAACTGACCTCTATGTGTATATTCTGAGGAGAATCTACCTCACCCCTGTGTGTATATACTGAGAACAACCTAACTGATCTCTATGTGTATATACTAAGGAGAATCTACCTCACCCCTGTGTGTATATACTGAGGAGAATGTACCTCGCCATGTGTATATACCAAGGAGAATCTACCTCACCTTCCTGTGTGTATATACTGAGGAGAATCTACCTTACCTCTGTGTGTATACACTGAGGAGAATCCAACTCACCTTTATATGTATATACTGAGGAGAATCTACCTCACCTCTATGTGTATACACTGAGGAGAATCTACCTTACCTCTGTGTGTATACACTGAGGAGAATCCAACTCACCTTTATATGTATATACTGAGGAGAATCTACCTCACCTCTATGTGTATACACTGAGGAGAATCTACCTTACCTCTGTGTGTATACACTGAGGAGAATCCAACTCACCTTTATATGTATATACTGAGGAGAATCTACCTCACCTCTATTTGTATACACTGAGGAGAATCCAACTCACCTCTATGTGTATATACAGAGGAGAATCTACCTCACCTCTATGTGTATATACTGAGGAGAATCTACTTCACCTCTATGTGTATATACTGAGGAGAATCTACCTCACCCCTGTGTGTATATACTGAGGAGAATCTACCTCGCCATGTGTATATACCAAGGAGAATCTACCTCACCTTCCTGTGTGTATATACTAAGGAGAATCTACCTCACCTTCCTGTGTGTATATACTAAGGAGAATCTACCTCACCTTCCTGTGTGTACATACTGAGGAGAATCGACCTCACCTCTATGTGTATATACTGAGGAAAATATACCTCACCTCCCTGTGTATATAACGAGAAGAATCTAACGCTCCCCTATGTGTATATACTGAGAACAACCTAACTGACCTCTGTGTGCATATACTGAGGAAAATATAACTGATTTCTATGTGTATATACTGAGGGGAATCTACCTCACCTCTCTGTGTATATACTGAGGGGAATCTACCTCACATCCATGTGTATATACTGAGGAGAATCTAACTGACCTTTTTGTGCATATATGGAAAGACTGTAAAGTACATAAGCAAGCGACCATGGACTGTAGGGCTGGAGCATGCCTTTAAGGCTAAGAAGGGGCTGCAATCTCCAGTCTGGGGTGAATTTGAATAAAAAGGGGCATTACCTTTAAGGGTAAAAAGTGAGGAGAGTGAGAGGGGTGGTAAATTCTGCAGAGGGACATTGGTACATGCAGTCCGAGGAGAATCTAACGCTCGTGTATGTGTAGATATATTTTATTCCTTGGTTCCTCTGAAGTAACCATGATTTCATAACATTTTCTGTGTTAACAGCAGGTAAACACCTGTACTAAATTAACTCCGGATATATAAGCTAGTTCCATATAAACCCCACACACCAAGGATGTAAATATACAGCTTGTGGTGTTAAGGGGTTAAAGGGGTTGTCCAGTTTGTGACTAAAAATGACCTATCTTTATGAAAAGTCATCAATAGTTGGGGGGGGGGGGGTGCGCCGCTTGTTGTCCTTGCTCGGATTTGAATCCGGGACCTTAATGTGCAGCACCTGTTGATCAGAACAATTCCTGACATCCTCCTCTGACCCCTTTCTAGGATGAGTTGTTTCTATCCACAGAATCCCCTTTCGCTAGATGTTTTTTCTCATTCACAAGAACACCCCACGTGGTTGGCAGGGAAATCCTGACCCCGGCTAGTCCAGCAACGATGAAGTTTAGTCATTGGAGGTCAGTTAGATCGCTGGATTTTCCAATCTAATGTGGATTCATACTAAAACTGATCAATGGAAAACTTGTCACCTGATTTATACTTTACTTCAAGGTCATGGCTCTAATTTACATACAGGCAAGCTCCAATCAGGAAAGGACTGGGGTGTCTAATAAAGTGGCCATTCGATGACAATCAATAGGTTCACGGTCAATCCTAGGTAGATCCGCTGAGGACTTATTTTTTCGAATGATGAACTCAACTCTACTGCACAGAAAAACTTGGTTTTGCAGATGAAGAAATAGGAAAGTTACTCCGAAGACCTTCTCTGGAAGGTCACTGCGACAGTTTCTTAGGAACATTAGTAAAACTGGAAAAAGTATGATCGTTTTTATGTTTTCGCCGATCATCGCGGTACGTTTAACATCTGCTTATATGAAGTGACTGCATGAAATAGAATATTTTACATTGTCTGGTAGAAGTAAGGCTTCATGTATCGCTAAAATGTTCCTCCTCCGTCTAAGCAACGATCTATTATGTGATAGCAGCTTCGAGAGAAGCCACCACAAAGAGCTCGGATATTTACTTGGTGCTTTGTATTCTTCTTTTTTTTTCCGTCGACGCATTCTTAGAAAGCGATTCCATAGAAGGATCTATTATGACTATTGTGTCGTCATTGTCAAGAGGTTTAGAGAAGCATATCGTAACCTCAGTCTGAGAGTAGGCATCGCGGTTCGCTATGCTAATTCTCATTCATTGCTATGCGCTGCGAGGCTCCGAGTGCGCTGTTACCAAGATGAAATCAATTGTCATTGACTCGCAGGCCTAGAGAGACGTGAGAATTGCTTTGAGGGCCGGCAGCAAATTTTTTGGTTATTAAGCTAAGGTTAATTTTCATTTACTGACTTTAATTGGATGGCGCTACTGGTGTCTGCAGAACTTGTATGTTTTCAAATCTACTTGTCCTGAAAATGTGGTAATATTAAGATAAAAAACATATATTTATATATTATCATGGTATTCTTCTGTTGAGGCTCACCTGCTCCTGTAGCTGTGACGGGTGGCCACTGTGCTCATGCTCCTTCCACTGCATGCTCCCTGAATTCTGCCCCTAGGGCTAATGCACAGACTCTTAAAGGGCCAGTGCACACTCCAATAACTTGGCTCTCTCCAACCCTGTTCCTGCACTACCTATATTAGGCATCCACGCCCTAGGGAGAATGCCCAGGCAATTGGTCTCATACTACCATCTCTGACTATTGACCATTGCCTGATTATTGACCATTCTGACTTCTGTGCTACCTGGTTTCGGCTCTGTATTTTGGGCTCTGCTATTGGCTGGTGCCTGCCCTAACCTAAAGCCTGCTCCTCGTTATTACAACTATCCTACCAGCTCTGACTCAAGCCTGTCTTTATACTATGGTCGTGTTCAGACTTTCCTGTAGTGCACCATAGCCCAGTGCATCATTAACAGCCACATTACCAGGACTACCTGCATGGGGAGTCTGTAGCAAAGTCAGTATGCCACTTGGAGGGATCATGTATGAAAACCAGGCTTCGCCAGGTGCTGCCACCTCAGATACCACACACCGGTTTGGATTTGGGCTAAGGCAGGTCCAAAACCCTCTGCCTGACATATATATTGTATTTTTTATGTAAAGGTGACACATTCACACACACTGCTTCACTGAGAAAGTGCTGCAACATGAAGAAATGCTCGAAATGAGACAAAACTCAACACACAGATATAAAATTAAGTTCTGAACAATTGATTTAAATGTCAAACAATTCCACATCTCTTGTGACCCAATGACCAAGATGATGAGTGGATAGTGGGGCCACCATGTTGGGAAATACAGTCGTTAACATGACATGGCATCATGCCAATGACTGCTGGAATCTTGTCCTGGGATGGTGCTATGTGGTACTGACCACAGTCTACAGTTCATCTTCATTATGAGACTATGGAAGAGCGTTCACTCCATGTCCAATCATGTGCCACAGATTTACCACTGGAGAGAGATCTGGGGATTGTGCTGGGCAAGGAATCACCTGGACACCTTGCAAAGCATACCTGCTGATGTTCGCTGTGTGTGGCCATACTTTGTCCTGCCGGAAAATAGTCTTGAGTATGTCCTGAAGATATGGTGGTAAAATGGCGGTAGCACACCATCTGCATAATGGTGCACCATCATTAATGTGTCCCTGATGCTTACTAGAGGTGATCGGCTGTTGATGCCAATGGCACACCGAACCATGACTCTATGTTGACGATCTATGTGGTGCTCTAAAATAGTAGGAGGATCAGCCCAATCACCACGTTACCTTCAGACCCTTGCTTGGTGATCAGCATTGCTGAGACATTTGTTGCTGTGCCTTTTGATATGTCAAGTGGCACTCAAGGAACACCACTGGAAGTGTTCATGATGATGGTGGTGTGCGAGAGGCAGTCTTCACAATGGATGGCTCCACCACAAATCAGCCTCAGCCGATCTACGCGAAACTGTCATCGTTGATATTGAAGCTTAACCTTCTGTCCACCAGTTATAGATTGTGGAGCCTCTCCTAGATGATGACGGATGCATCGGCTATGCGTTGCAAAGTTTGTCTCAGTCCTCCCCTCCCACTACAACAACGCGCATTTAATTCTGCTAACCACTGCTTCTAAATTCGACCCATCGTTAAGGCATCCTGTTCAGTTTTTGCATGATGCAAAGACCAACCGGCTGTACAAAGCCCTAGGAGGAGATCTTCAGTAAGCTCATTCATTTGATGAAACGCTCTCAACGGCGTCTTAGAGGCATCTCTACTCTTGATCCAAACACAAAAAGCATCACAAAGCAGTTTCCATTGACATGGCAACATCACCACAATTGGTTTCACATTAGTTGTCCTCTTTTAACATGTTCCTCAATCATGATTGCCTCAATTTGCATAGCTTTTTTGTCTGAATATACCCCGAAAATTGCATAATGCCACGAAAAACTATTCCTGCCGTGGCACTTTGAACTGATTCTGAGATATAGCCATTATTATGCTGCAGAGCTGAATTCACAATTCTTCAGTTTTTTGTTGAAAACGGAGAACAAAAGCAATTGACAGACAGCCCTAACAGCTGAGCTAACAACATACACTGGGAGAGGTAACTGTTCTTCTGTTCCGTTTTTGGAGCAGAGAAATGGAAATCAAACATTGTTTTGTTGACTTCAATAGGTTTTTTACCAAAACGGAAATATTTCCATTTAGTTCTGTTTAATTCTATTCCCTTTCACTTCAGTTTTTCAAACAGAACACATAGCACGGTCAGCGCTATTGGTGCGCTGTGTGTTCTGTGCGGACCCTGAAGAAGCTCCTGGGCTCACATAGAAAGTGATTTACAGCCTCCAGCAGCTCCCTGACTGCATCTGTATAAGTTATCTGCTTCATTCTCTTTAATCTTCATTTTGTTCTATTTTCAGATTCCCCTTTTTCCATGGTTTCATCATGCAATATTTCCAGCATACAATGGTCGTCTTGGAACTGACGAACATTGTTTGCCGAGGGATCACTTATGCATGCTAACTGTATAATAGTGTTCAGAGCTGGACATAAGCTTCAATACTTGGCCAGCCTTAGCTATGTGCAACCTGTTCAGTCACAAAGGGTGTTGGCCACTGCTTGTAGAGGGGCGGTAGGGGGATCTAGGTTGGGGGCAATCACCCCCCTCCCCTTATGTCTGCCCGGACAGATGATCTTATTGCTCTGTGCAACTGCATCTTGTGGAACTACATGAATCAGCCTTCTTCTAGCTCTATACCGTCCCCTCTGACGTTCTGAGGAGCTGCTGTCAGCCAGTATGTATGTTATGAGCTTGGTTCTGGGACTGTATTTGTATTATGAGTTTGGTTCCAGTATTGAATTTATGTATTGAGATTGGTTTGTGCTGTCTTTATATTCTAATGGTGCTAGTGCAGTTTTTATGTACTGAATTTTATTTGTTGCTGTATTTCTGTTTTGGGCTTAGTTCTGTATTTAGGTTATGCATTTGGTTCTGGTGTTGTATTCCAGTACTGAGCCTGGTCCTGGTGCCAAATCTATGTTATACATTTGGTTCTGGCGTTGTATTTGTATTATCAGCTTGGTTCTAGTGCTGTATTTATGTACTGAGTTTGGTGCTGTATCTATGCTATGCATTTGGTTCTGGTGTTGTATTCCAGTACTGAGCCTGGTCCTGGTGCTGTATCTATGTTATACATTTGGTTCTGGCATTGTATTTGCATTATCAGCTTGGTTCTAGTGCTGTATTTATGTACTGAGCTTGGTGCTGTATCTATGCTATGCATTTGGTTCTGGTGTTGTATTCCAGTACTGAGCCTGGTTCTGGTGCTGTATTTATTCACTGAGCTGTTCTGGTGTGGGTACGCTGTTATCTAGCTGCTTTCTGCACAAGCAGACTGCCTATCAGTACAATATGTATTGTCTTTTTCTTATAACCGAGAGGAACCAAACAAATCCCTCACAGGGTGTCATCTAACCAAGGTCGGCACTTTTTTAATCCCCCACCCTGTCCCCTGGGTTCATCGTGACACGTTCTCGTTGTACACATTATGACTATTGTAGTAGCTGCTGATTTACCTTAGTGTGGCTTCTAGCATGCTGAGAAATCATAGTTTGGTAACTGGAGGAGGTACATACTGAACCCCATCCGTGCTCATTTTCTACTTAGAAGACTGCAAAGTCCCGGCGTCCAGTAGAGGGAGCACCGCAATCCATGATGAAAAGCCATCGCTCTTCTACAACATTTCTATAGGATTCCGGTCAGGACTTTGACTCGGTCATTCCAAGACTCTAACTTCATTCTTCTTTAAAGAAGTTTTACGACTACTTAAAATTTGCTTTACAAGCACTTTTTTCTTCCTGGTTGCTGCTGACCAGCACATGTGACTGCTGCAGCCAATTACTGAGGCCCTTACTCACCAAAGCAGTGAACTTCTACAGCCAGTGATTGGCTGCCACAGACACATGCCCTGGTCACCAGGAACCAAGAAGGGCAGGTGGTTGTGAAGCAAATTTTAAGTAATGGGAAAACTCCTTTAACCCATTCCCGCAACAGGGCGTAAACTTACGTTCTGGGGATAGCGCAAGATCACATGTGATCCCGCGCTATCCCGCAGCGGGAGTCGGCTGTCAGTCACAACCGGCATCCCGCTGCAACAGCGGGGGGGGGGGGGGGGGGAGGGCATCAGAGATGCCAGACACTGGCGTCCTGTGTTGCCAGTGCCTGAGATCGCTGTATAAGCGATAAGGCATGGCAGAACAGTAGCTCTGCCATGCCTTATCCCAGCGATCATTAGGACTGTGGTGAAAGTCCCTCAAAGGGACACAAATGTTGTAAAAAAAACTAAGTAAAAAAAAATGAATTAAAAAAATGTAAAAAAAGAGTAAAAAACCCATTTTTTATGCTCTTTCTCAGATTAGCATAAAAAGAGGTAAAAATAATAATAAAACCCCACATATTTGGTATTGTCGCGTGCGTAACAACATGTACAATAAGTTGCACATGTTTTTGAGTGTGCACGGAAAAAAGTGTTTTTTTAAACGCTAAAAAAACTAGTTTTTTAGCATTTTGTCTCACTAAAAACGCAATAAAAGTGATCAAAAAAGCTGTATGTACCCCAAAATGGTACCACTAAAAACTACAGCTTGTCTCGCAAAAAATAAGCCCCCACGCAGCTCCATACATCAAAAAATAAAAAAGTTACAGGACTTTGAATGCAGCGATTTAGAAAAAAAAACGATTTCCAAAAAAAGGGTTTTTATTGCAGAAAAGTGGAAAAACCTAAAAAAAAATGTAAGAATTTTGGTATCGTTGTAACCGTACCGACCCACAGAAAAATGGAATGTCTCATTTATGCTGCATGATTAACGCTGTTAAAAAAAAAAAAAAATCTATGGCAGAATTGATGCGATCATAAAAAAAATAAATACAAGTTTTACAATATAGTTAATGTACCTAAAAATGATGCCGATAAAAACTACAGTTCGCCACGCAAAAAACAAGCCCTTACACGGCCGCGTCGATGGAAAAATAAAAAAGTTATGGCTTTTGATAAATGGAGAAGAAAATCCGCCAAAAATTGTTGCGTCCTTAAAGGGGTTGTCCCGCGCCGAAACGGGGTTTTTTTTTTTTCAACCCCCCCCCCCCCCCCCCCGTTCGGCGCGAGACAACCCCGATGCAGGGGTTAAAAAAGAACACCGCACAGCGCTTACCTGAATCCCCGCGCTCCGGTGACTTCTTACTTACCTGCTGAAGATGGCCGCCGGGATCTTCTCCCTCGGTGGACCGCAGGGCTTCTGTGTGGTCCATTGCCGATTCCAGCCTCCTGATTGGCTGGAATCGGAACGTGACGGGGCGGAGCTACACGGAGCCGGCATCCTGCACGAGCGGCCCCATTGAGAAAAGAAGAAGACCCGGACTGCGCAAGCGCGTCTAATTTGGCCATTAGACGCCGAAAATTAGACGGGCTCCATGGAAACGAGGACGCTAGCAACGGAGCAGGTAAGTGAAAAACTTCTTATAACTTCTGTATGGCTCATAATTAATGCACAATGTACATTACAAAGTGCATTAATATGGCCATACAGAAATGTATAGACCCACTTGCTGCCGCGGGACAACCCCTTTAAGCCCAAAATAGGCCATGTCATGAAGGGGTTAAAGAAGAATAAAGTTAGAGTTTTGGAATGACTAAGTCAAAAATCCTGACTGTAATCCTACAGAAATGTTGAAGGACGTGAAGTGAGCCGTTCATGGGAAGAAACCACCAACATGGCAGAGTCAAAGCTGTTTTGTATGGAGGAATGGGCTAAACCAGATATTGAAAACAAAGGTTCACATACTTTTGCCATTCATTGACATCTGATATTGGATCATTTTACCCGATACATTAATGACCGAGTCAACATATTTGATTTATTTCTTTATCGTCTTTATCTACTTTTAGGACTTGTTTGCAAATCTGATGTCATTTCGAGTCAAAGCAGAAATATGCAAAATTCACAAAAAGGGTTCACAAACTTTCAAGCACCATTGTATTGCATTCAACTCTTTTACAAATGGATGAACATTTCTATTCCTATAAAAGCATTTTTGTACATTTTTCACCCCAACAGGAGTCTCTGTCGAGCTCTACAGAAAATGCCGGCACTATGCAAAGTAAGTCATTTCCCATCATGCAGCAGATCCTCTAATTGCGCCTACCTGGCACGTATCTATCCCTCCTTCATCGTAGCCTGCGCAGATCATACTATCGCTGATATTATATTCCGACATTCGCTGCTGACATTTCTCATTGGATATCAGCGGAACTTGAGCCTCCTGCAATATATTTGGAACGGGACCTGATGAGAAGTAGGAGAAATAAAAACAGTTGCGAATTAATTTGGAGGCTATAAAAACCCAAGGTGGGCAGCCTCGTCACATGTATCATTGCGGCATTGTGGGTAATTTAATTTCAAGCTGTCCGTTTTTTACACAACATA
Organism: Eleutherodactylus coqui; assembly: GCF_035609145.1. Lineage (NCBI taxonomy): Eukaryota > Metazoa > Chordata > Amphibia > Anura > Eleutherodactylidae > Eleutherodactylus > Eleutherodactylus coqui. The sequence continues at coordinate 18,304,715 of NC_089840.1, read as the reverse complement.
TCCATTGAATCAGCATTTCCCAGCGGTTGTGCTTTTAAATTGGTGGCCTGATTGCGAAGCAGGTCAGTAATTACTGGCGTTTTATGATCATGGATGTAATAAACAGTGCCGCTTTATTGGGTTATTAAAATGATTTCCTCACATAAATTTTGATTTAGAAATACAGCGTAATAAACTGGACGGCCGGGCTGATGAGATTGGTAGTGGGAGGGATTTTTTTTAAACTTTTTTTTTTTTCCGTTGTTGACTAGAAATGTTTATTGGCGTAATGCAAGGAAATAGGATGGGGGCAACGAAGGTCTCTGCTGCATTGCAGGCAGCCACTTCTCACCTTGTAGGGATTTACATGTAATGTTACTTAAAATTACTAATTTGTGTGAAAAAAAAAGATCATTTCCAGATTAAAACAAAAATTTTAAGAATCACATAAAGATATAGCAAATGTTAACTTAACATTTAACCCATTATCTATCTATCTATCTATCTATCTATCTATCTATCTATCTATCTATCTATCTATCTATCTATCTATCTATCTATCCCATATCTATCTCCTATCTATCTATCTATCTATCTATCTCCTATCTATCTCCTATCTATCTATCTATCTATCTCCTATCTATCCCATATCTATCTCCTATCTATCTCCTATCTATCTATCTATCTCCTATCTATCTCCTATCTATCTATCTATCTATCTATCTATCTATCTATCTATCTATCTCCTATCTATCTCATATCTATCTATCTATCTATCTATCTATCTATCTATCTATCTATCTATCTATCTATCTATCTCCTATCTATCTATCTTCTATCTATCTCTCTCCTATCTATCCATCTCCTATCTTTCTATCTCATATCTATCTATCTATCTATCTATCTATCTATCTATCTATCTATCTATCTATCTATCGCCTATCTATCTCCTATCTATCTCCTATCTATCTCCTATCTATCTCCTATCTATCCATCTCATATCTATCTATCTCTCTCATATCTATCTATCTATCTCCTATCTATCTCCTATCTATCGCCTATCTATCGCCTATCTATCGCCTATCTATCTCCTATCTATCTCCTATCTATCCATCTCATATCTATCTATCTCTCTCATATCTATCTATCTATCTCCTATCTATCTCCTATCTATCGCCTATCTATCGCCTATCTATCGCCTATCTATCTCCTATCTATCCCCTATCTATCTATCCCCTATCTATCTATCCCCTATCTATCTATCCCCTATCTATCTATCCAGGGGCGTAACTAAAGGCTCAGGGGCCCTGATGCAAAAGGTGAGCTGGGGCCCCCCCTCTATCTGTATCTGTACCCGTACCCATACCTAAACCATGCTGCACAGAGACATAACTTGAAGCTTCTGGGCCCCAATGCAAAACCTGTAACAGGGCCCCGAACTATAATGCTTTATTCATAGTACTGGGCTCCCTATATGGAGAAGAGAGGCCTTATGGGCCCCCTAAGGCTCCTGGGCCCAGGTGCAACCGCATCCCCTGCACCCCCTATAGTTACGCCCCTGTATCTATCTCCTATCTATCTTTCCCCTATCTATCTATCCCCTATCTATCTCCTATCTATCTCCTATCTATCGCCTATCGCCTATCTATCGCCTATCTATCTCCTATCTATCTCCTATCTATCCCCTATCTATCTATCTATCTATCCCCTATCTATCTATCTCATATCTATCCATCTCATATCTATCCATCTCATATCTATCTATCTATCTCCTATCTATCTATCTATCTCCTATCTATCCATCTCATATCTATCTATCTATCTATCTATCTATCTATCTATCTATCTATCTATCTATCTCATAGCTATCTATCTATCTATCTATCAATCTATCTCCTATCTATCTCCTATCTATCTATCTATCTATCTATCTATCTATCTATCTATCTATCTATCTATCTATCTATCTATCTATCGCCTATCTATCTCCTATCTATCTATCTATCTATCTCCTATCTATCTATCTATCTATCTATCTCATATCTATCTATCTATCTATCTATCTATCTCATACACAGGCGTAACTTGAAGCTTCTGGGCCCCTATGCAAAACCTGGAACCGGGCCCCCAACTCTAATGCTTTATTCATAGTACTGGGCTTCCTATAAGGAGAAAAGAGTCTTTATGGGCCCCCCAAGGCTCCTGGGCCCGGGTGCAACCGCATCCCCTGCATCCTCTATAGTTACGCCCCTGATCTCATATCTATCAGTTTAGTCGGGCTGACTCTTGACACTTTATGGACCAGTCTTCTCCACATGGTTCTGTTTTGTTCTGCGTGTTGGTGTTGGCTTTGATAGTATGAAGCCAGCGCGATCTTCGGTGGCCGGGTCTTCTTTTGCCGTTGACCACTCCAAGCATTATCAATGTTTATAATGAATTAGCTCACATTATGTGGCCAAATTATGAGACTCTCTGTTTCATAATTTTGCCCTCCAATGAAAACCTTTTGATGAAATCTAGGACTATTTTGTTTGTGATCTTGGTGGTCCAAAGAATCCGTAGAGTTTCCTCCAGCACCAAAGTTCAAAGGCATCAATCTTCCTCCGGTCCATTTTCTTCAGTGTCCAACTTTCGCAGCCATGAGTTGTGATTGCGTAGATGATTGCATTGACTATCCGGCATTTATTTGCCTTTCGTATGTCTTTGTTTTTCTAGCTCTTATCCATACTTACCATTGCACTGTTATTTAGTGTAACTCGTCGTTCCATTTCAGGTGCTGAGTCTCCATTGTTTTCAATTTTGAATCCGAGGAAGATAAAGTCTTGAATTGCTTCGGTTTCTTCATTTTTGATTAAGATTTTTCTTTGACCGTTACCAGCTGTTGTCATGATCTTAGTTGTCATAATATTCAAGTATAGGCCTCTTCTTTCACTTCCTTCTTTAGCTATTTGTAAAAACTGTTCAAGATCTTCCTGACTTTCTGCCAGCATCTGAGATTGTTGATGTTTCTTCCACCAGTCTTGATTCTGATGTTGGATTTGTCTAAATTGTATTGCCTCAAGATTACTAATGCAGAAGATAAGATGCAGCCTTGGTGTATGCCTTTCCCGATTCTTAACCATTCTGTGTTACCATTGGAGGTCCTAACTGTAATTGGAAATCCCATATATCTTATGCATGACCAAAGCTTGGCATGTTCAATGCAATCGAATGGTCGGGTTATCAACTAAGCACAGCTATATGTGAGTCCCAAGTCTGGAAAAATGGGAAGAGGTGGAGAAAGGCAGGATTTCAGTGAGAGCTGTACCTGCAATTACAACTGCCGACCACTAGATAGGGGTTGGAGCAACGTTTTCTTCTCTAACCTCGGTATATCCTGGCTTTGACAGTAGGTGCCGCCTGGAGAACCCCCTTTAATGACTGCTATGGCTATACTGCATGGTTTACTATCATTTTATAACCCAACCCACCTGGGCTGTGCTTTTACTTAATCTTCTTTGAAGTGAATGGAAAATCTCTTTAAACTAATATTCCAATGCTAGATTGCAGGGTGCATGTGGAATCAAGGAGAATTATTATAGATATAAGGATCCATATGCACTGAATGGCCACTTCATTAACCTGGCCCACTCAAGATTGGAGCTTCCTTGTATGGAAATTATCCCCCTGACCCTGGAGTGCAGTATAAAATAACATGATGAGTTTTCTGTGGATCAGTTTCAGTGTGAATCCACATTAGATGGGAAAATCCAGCGATCTGAGTGATTCCAATGAGGCCTGGTCATCAGTGGTAGACTAGCTAAGGCCAGGACTTCACTGCCAACTTTGTGGGGTCTTCTTCAGAAATCGAAGTGGAAGTCTCTGCGCCGACCTCTGTGTAGTGGCTGGCACTTGTAACTGCAGGACAGCTCCCATTGAAATCCTTTAAGGAAACCCCTGTCAACGGATCCATTAAAATAGCAAATCAGTGGTTACTCACCTGTCCCTGCTTGGCTGTTCACCTCCCGCTGGACACCACTGTCTGTTTACAGGCAGCTGTGATGTTCTGTAAACCTGCTGTAGCAGCCAATGATAGCAGGCAGCCATGATCGCTGTCAGTGGCTGCTGCAGCTTGTTTGCATGCTGCGCCTATCTATAAAGCGGCATCACAGGGAGATGGGAGCAGGCAGCGGAGGACGAATAGGGGAGCAGGGAAAGGTGAGTAACTGCTGATTTTTTATTTTAAGGCATGGGGGACCCAGTGACAGGGGTTTCCCTTAACTCAGACCTCCTTTTTAAGTGTGGGCATGCTTTAAGCCTTAGCACAGCATGCTATAAATCAAAATTGTAATCACGCCACTAGGTTGGAAGTTGGATTTCAACTCAAGCAATGACTTGGAGATTTGAATCGCAAAAATCTTCAATCAGTGATAGAAGGTTTAGGGCACAACCCAGCACAACGTGTACTTTGCTCCAGGCACCAATGGGGGGTGCCATAGCTCCAAGGAGAAAGTACAATAATTACCTTGGCTTTCTGTCCGACCCCAGCCAGCAATGGAACAGTTCAGTCCTGGTGGAAATACCTCTTGGTTCTCGGGAAGGCAAACAGGTTGTATGTAATCTGTAAAGGTGCAACGGGCATAAAATATATTTCATTTGCTTTGTGTACCAAATAATACATAGAATTCAGAAAATTCAGAAAACATCAATCAACCTAGAAGGGACTCTTCAGTAGTTTGCTCTCTTCTGGACCGGTAAATACTTTGGGGCATATGCTGCTTTATAGTCATAGGCATTTATCAACTGGGGAAATTACCTACCTACTGCTAATGCAGGCATTTGGGGGGGGGGGGGGGGGATTACCTACCTACTGGGGGCACCTACCTAATTGGTGAAAAACTACGTATTGGGGGCATCTACTAAATGGGGACTATTGATGCACCTCCACGAAATCCTCCTGCAAATTACCTACTACTACTCCCAAATGAATCTTACTATGCATAGCACCAAGGGAGACATTATTTGGGACACAGCTCAGTGCTAAAGAGCTGGAAAGGCCTGGCTATAATGTAACCTGGTCCCAAAGGACATCTTGGTCCTTTACGTAGGTGCTACACCATAACATCTCTGGAGGAACAAATTTAATCCCAAAATGTCAAGCAAGAGAAAATTTGATGCAGAAGAAAGACAATGTAATGAAAGCTTGGAAGGCGAATACATGTTTGCACCAGTATGTATTTTGTGTTATGAGGCAGTGTTGGTCAGCCTTTGTAGGCAACCATAAGGCCTCATCCACACGGGCGATGTGTTTTTACACCGGCTGCATCGAGGACAACTTTCGCATCTATGTCCCAAGAATCGAGTCCCAAGATTAATTAGTGTTTTCTCGTCCATTCACAGGGAAAAATATGCTGCAGCGCGGAAATCTGTTGGTCGGCAGAAATCCTTGGAATTACTTCTAATGCCTCTAATGCGTACATATGTCCGGACAAAACTGCATATCTATTAGAACCATTGGTTCCCTATGGTGTGTTCACATGTCCATGTTTTACAGGTGTGCAAGAGCACTTACCTGCAAAACATAGTACATGCGTGCACCATAGGTCCATGCTGCGCTTCAATATTCCCCGCTGGGAGTCCCCTCATCACTGAACACTGTCACAACACTTTCACAGTGTTCAGTAGTGATGGCGGGGAGTGAGGAATCCCCTGCCACAGCTGTCACAGCTGTAACAGTTGTGGGAGAAAATCCCAAAGCTCTCCCATTGATTTCAATGCAGATGCCGCTGCCGGCGGCCCCATTGAAAGCAATAGGTTGCCAACACTCCCCCAGTGTTTTTTGGGGAAGAGCTTTAAATATAAGCCCTTCCCTGAAAATCATCCCTAGCTGTAGTAAAAAATAAAAAAAAATTATATACTCACCTCTCCGCCACTGCCGGGGCTCAGGTGCGTTTAGCCGCTTGTTCTCCCTGCACTGCTGTGAAGATCTTTCAGCGGGCGAGGATTTAAAATCTCTGCCTGCTGAAAGGGCTGTAACTGATTGGCTGAGCACTGTGACTAATCACAGGCAGCTCTCAGCTGTCATTCAATTTGGTACCTTAGTAATCGTATTGACCCATTGAATAAAGTTATCCTGTCATTTTTACTGCAGTGACGGAGAGGACAGTATATGCATTTTTAATTTTTTTTTTATTTTTCTACTACAGCAAGGGATGATTTTCAGGGAAGGGCTTACATTTCAAGCCCTTCCCTGAAAATCACTGCAGAGGTTGCCGGCTGGCCATTGTTTTTAATGGGGAGGCCGGCAAAAGCGGTGGCCCCATTGAAAGCAATGGTGTTTGGAGCTTCATTCACTGGTGTTTTTGCACGTACATGGATTACGTTTTGTGCTCACCTACATACGCACGAACACACGCTCGTGTGAACGAGGCCATAGATAGATGTAAGATAAATAGATATGAGATAGATAGATAGATAGATAGATAGATAGATAGATAGATAGATAGATAGATAGATATGAGATAAGGTGAACAACCACTGGCGATATTTTCTTTCTTGCGCTGCAAGAGCACGGGAAAACTCTCGCCTCGCAGCGCAAGAAAGACGCCGAAATAGAACCGGCATATCGCTAGTGGTTTCAATGGGGCCAGCGGACTTCTGCACAGCTGTGACAGAAGTGCAGAATGATATCCCACTGCTGTTAAGCTCTCTCAGCAGGCGGGGATTTAAAAATCCCCACCTCCTGAAAGGGCTGTGCTGATTGGCTGAGGGCTCAGATAACCCTTAGCTATTCATTCATGAATAGCACTATCTTAGCAGGGATGAAGGAAACTCCTGCCACAGCTGTCACAGCTGTGGCAGAAGTCCGCGGCATTCTCCATTCCTTTTCAATGGGGCTAGCGCCGCTGGCCCGATTGAAGAGACTGACGATATCCCGGTCTGATGCCGTTTTTTTTCTCGCACTGCGCTGCGAGACTTTTCCTTTACTCTCGCAGCGCAGTAGAGAAAAAAACGCCAGTGGGTGTGAGCCCATAGATAGATAGAACTAGGTTTATTTTTGAGATGTCTTATTATATTTACCTAGCAGGCTGAGACGAGAACCAATCACAGCCATTGAATTGTGGAGGCGGGATTCATCAATTGGCTGAGCCATGGCATTGATTAGCCAATTCATAAATCCACCTCTACAACGCGATGACTGTGATTTGTTTTCAAGCACTGCTCAGCCGATCAATGCAGCGCTGGATGAGCTAATCACAGCCATCACATTGGTTCATCCAGCGCTGCGTTGATTGGCTGAGCAGCACTCGAGAAACAATCAAAGACATCGCTTCCTGGAGGTGGGACTTATGAATCTTTTAACCAGGATGCAATCTTCTGTGGGCAGCTGAGGACTCCAGGAAGCCTGCCGGAGCTCCAGTGGGCAGCGGGGGGATGTAGCCCGAGTCTGCTAGGTAATGTATTATTTTTTTTTGTAATGTAGCTAGGGATTATATTTCAAGCCTCCCTAAAAAACCTAAAAAAAAATCAGGGTAGAGCTTATTTTTGGAGAAACAGGGTAGATAGATGGATAGATATAAGATAGATAGATATGATGTAAATAGATAGATAGATAAACAGATAGATAATTAAATAGGAGATAGATAGATAGATAGATAGATAGATAGATAGATAGATAGATAGATAGATAGATATGATGTAGATAGACAGATAGATGAACAAGTAGATAGATAGATAGATATGAGATAGATAGATAGATATGAGATGGATAGATAGATATGAGATAGATAGATAAAAAGATATGAGATAGATAGATAGATAGATAGATATGAGATAGATAGATAGATAGATAGATATGAGAAAGATAGATAGATATGAGAAAGATAGATAGATATGAGATAGATAGATATGAGAGATAAATATTAGATACATAAATAGATAGATAGATATGAGATAGATAGATAGATAAATATGAGATAGATAGATAGATAGATAGATAGATAGATAGATAGATATGAGATAGATAGATAGATAGATAGATAGATAGATAGATAGATATGAGATGGATAGATAGATATGAGATAGATAGATAAAAAGATATGAGATAGATAGATAGATAGATAGATAAATAGATATGTGATAAATCGATAGATAGATATGAGATAGAGAGATAGATATGAGATAGATAGATAGATAAATATGATGTATATAGATAGATAAACAGATAGATATGAGATAGATAGATAGATAGATAGATAGATAGATATGAGATAGATAGATAGATAGATAGATAGATCTCAGATAGATGGATAGATATGAGAAAGATAGATAGATATGAGAAAGATAGATAGATATGAGATAGATAGATATGAGAGATAAATATTAGATACATAAATAGATAGATCGATATGAGATAGATAGATATGAGATAGATAGATAAATATGAGATAGATAGATAGATATGAGATAGATATGAGATAGATAGATAGATAGATAGATATGAGATAGATAGATAGATAGATAGATAGATATGAGATAGATAGATAGATAGATAGATAGATAGATAGATAGATATGGGATAGATAGATAGAAGTAATATTTGTGTGCCTGTATTATTCGCCTGTGTCTTATTTAGTCTTCATTAGGGCTCTATAGAGTAGGCAGATGTGAGCGCACCATGAACTAAGCCAAAGTGTGAATGAAATGCTGATTACCTGCGGACCGCAGGAAGCGCGGCTAAAGAGGTGCTGCGTGTCCTGGGATTCTGCAGCGAAGCAAATCAGCGATTTAAAGAAGAGAGAATTTTCTGACCTTTTGACACCATAAATGTTGTGTGTATGGGGCATGAAAACTAATCCCAGCTTCACACTGTGCGGCATCATAAACCAGCCTCCACAAAACAATTTGTAGAAATATGGATTTTTGCAGCTCGCCTTGTGAACTATTCTGATTCAATGTTTCAAGACTGAAATTCGCTACTTCGCTGCCCCCCCCCCCCCCTCGCCGTGCAGCACATATACAGCACCGCTTTCTATTTCTATCTGTCAATCAATCAATCAGAGCTCAGCCACATCCGGCTCTAATAGACGTATTGTTAGCAGATTCTAATTGCCTCACAGCTGTATTCTATGTAGTGTTATATATATTTTATATCTAGATTTAGTTCTGTTTAGTTCCAATTTTGGGCGTTTTACGGTATTTCCAGCTTCACATTTAGCGTGACAGAATATTAATACTGATGAGATAGCGGGGGGGTCCGGTCGCAAAGGAGCTTTAGATGTGGCCAGATCCATGGCTCAGTCTACTTTATAAGTTGAGCAGCGCCCAACGTAGGGAGAAGCTTACAGGTGCCTCTCTTAGGCATTCGAAGTGATTCCGAGGATTTATGCCGAGCGAGGGATTTCCGGGCTGCGGCTAACACATCACACCCAGCCGTGTGAATGGACAAGAAAACGCTCATTAGGCTCGGGACTTGATCACGTCATTTCTTCATTCACACAATTTAACGGCACGTTCAGGCGACCATTAAAACACATATGCTCGTATGAAGAAGCCCTAACACTGTGCTGCAACTGTACAAACTTTCTGACAGTTAGGGGGATCAATGAGTGGAACAGGTTGCCACGGGAGGTGGTGAGTTCTCCTTCAATGGAAATGTTCAAATAAAGGCTGGACAAATATCTGTCTGGGATGATTTAGTAAATCCGGCACTGAGCAGGGGGTTGGACCCGATGACCCTGGAGGTCCCTTCCAACTCTACCATTCTATGATTTTATGAAAATGGGACCGGGTGACTTCCTGTTCCAGCACTGCCAGACTCATCCACTTCCCCTTTATGATAACCAACAATCAAAGAGACATACCCATGAAGTAATTGCATCAACTTTTATCCCTTGCAACTGCACCATAATCCAATCATTCAGCTCCCTCCGTTACCCAACAGGCTGAACTGGATGGACATTTGCCATTTTTAGCCTATGTTACATTGACTTACCTGTGTAGCCGACTTGTTGTTGCAGGTGCATCATGGCGATGTCGCTATCCTTAGTGCGTTTGTTGTAATGCGGATTGATAACAATCTGATCAATCAGTCTCTTCTCCGTCTGCGGGGAGGTCAAGTTGGCACTATTGTGCAATCCAAGTACGGCTGTCCAATGGCCTGGGATTAAATTCCTCCTGCGGATCCCAACAGACACGCGCCCATTATTACCGACCGTACGACCAGCCGGACTGGTTTCCCCCGTATTATTTCGCCTCATTTGCTCTTTGTATCGGATTAAACAAGACAGCTTATTATAATTGCCGTGCGCTTTCCTCTCTGCACCGCAAGACGCACGTTCCTAATACGTAATTATCAGCAGGTTCCTCGATTCCAGCCAGAAGAAGTATAAATTATAACAGTAGCAAAAACAACAAAACAATTATGAAGGGCGATTAACTCAATTATTAGGACTCTTTAAACAGCGAGGTTAAATAATCTCCAGGCAATTAGTCATCGGCCGCACAACGTAAATGATTAGTAGGTTCCATCGCAGAAACAATTGGTTTGAAAGATCGGCTCTTGGCACCTCATTTCTGCATGAGGGAAGACTAAGTGCAGTAAACATTGCAGCTTATATCTGCTGGGGAACCAAATGGGAAATCATTTGCATATCGCTAAAGGCTTTATCTACTGACCACACATTTCCTGCAGACCGGTATTATATATTAACCAAACACATGAATATAAATGACCTGCACTCTGATTGGTCCAAGAGTTGCTGTTGGAATATTGAATTTCCCATGCTGGATAAGTGAATACAGAGCGGCCGTCAAATGGGCTGAGAATTTAATGGAGAATTCTGGTTTCTAGACAAGCCGCTCGTACGGGAAGAAAATCCAGGCTCATAAAAAGAAAAAAGTTAATAATTTACAACACTGCTGAAAAACAAAATCTCAGGAAAACTTAAGCATCCAAGTTTAAGCCCAACTAACTTAACCCTCTCCCATTGGGTGTCGCTGTATGAAGCGGGCTTGGCTTGGCTCAAAACAGCCACCATCGGTGATAACTGTGATCCTGGTTGTTAACCGTTTAACTACCACTGTCAATTCGGACAGTGGCATATAAATATAGCTATCAGGATAGTGAAGTCCTGGGTGTCATGGCGGTCGGGAGCTTCTGGAGGTCCCCAGGGCTGCCATGAATATTTATCCATTAAGATGTTCCTTTGGCACATCTTAATAGAATGACTACCGGACTACAGTATAATGTAGTTATATAGTCCAGTTTATTATAATATCACATTATTAATCCTGTATGGTAAACGCTGTCAAAAAACAAAAACAAATAAAAATTGTGGAAAAAAACCAGCAGAACGCATGTATAAAAAATGCGTGACCAAAGCATCAGATGCGTTTTTTATTCGCACTTGTTGTGCAGACACAAGATGGGAAAATTCACACATAAAAGTGCAGTCCTATCACTTTCCCCTGTTGTGGCTGTGACAGCTGCAGCAGGGGATTCCTTGGATGTGAAACGCCTGGATGCTTTGTTGTCAATGGTGCCGGCAGCAGCAGCGGCCCAATTGAAAACATAGGGAGTATATCACGCTATGCTGTAGCTTTCAATGGGGCTGGTGCTGCTGCCATCCCATTAAAAGCAATGGGATGAAGGCAAACCCCAAAGCGATGATTTCTGGGGGGTTGCTTGAATTATAAGCCCTTCCCTGAAAATCATCCCTAGCTGTTAAAAAAAAATGTAACTCACCTTGAAGCGCCGTCTGGCTCTTCTCCCCATCCCCAGCAGTCTTCACCTGTGTTCTGATGGCCAGGGATTGAAAACCTCCGTCCTCTGATTGGCTGAGTGAGGTAACAAATCAGAGGCAGTACTTTCTGTAGGTGGGGATTTTTCAACCCCTGGTCACCAGAATATAGAGAAGACAGTCGTCTATGGGGAAAAGAGCCGGACAGTGCTTCTAGGCGTTAATTTTTTTCTACAGCTAGGGATGATTTTTGGGGTAGAGCTTATATTTCAAGCCCCACCGAAAATCATCACAGCAGGGGTTGACTTCATCCTATTGCTTTCAATATGGCAGCAGCAGTGCCGGCCCCAGCGCCGGCAGTGAATTCCTTCATTTTCTTGTAAAAAAAAAGGTCATGTGACCGCTTTCATTGGAAAGCTTTGGTTCTAATAGATGCGAATCGAAGACACAACTATACGTGCGTTTAAAATTCACTCATCTGACTGAGCCCTAACTATGTAAATAAATGATTAAAAAATCAAATCACAAATCTGGTATTGGCACAATCGTAACGATGCACAAAAAAGGTTAACGCATTATTTAACCTGCATTTTGGACACCGTGAAAATAAAAAATTGAAAAAACATGGCGAAAATAGATTTTCCCTAGCCTGCCTTACAAACAAAATGGAGTAAAAAGTGATTAAAATGTCGCATGGATCAACAAATGGTACCATTAAAAATTTAAAATTTTCTTGCAAAGAAAAAGAAAGAAATCTTACATTGAACCGTTGATTAAAAAAAAAAAAGAAAAGTCCAAGGGTCTTCGAATGAGACCCTTAAAAAAAACATTTTTTTAATGTGTGAAAAAGTTAAAAAATGTATGTATATAAACTTGGTATCAGCGTAATCATACTGACCTGCAGAAATAATGTAACATACTATATAATCCGCTGGGTGAACACCGTTAAAAAAAAGAAAAATAAAACTGAATTTTGTTAAAGGGGTTGTCCCGCACCGAAACGTTTTTTGTTTTTTTTCAATAGCCCCCCCGTTCGGCGCGAGACAAACCCGATGCAGGGGTTGAAAAAAAAAACGGATAGTACTTACCCGAATCCCCGCGCTCCGGTGACTTCTTACTTACCTTGCGAAGATGGCCGCCGGGATCTTCACCCTCGGTGGACCCCAGGTCTTCTGTGCGGTCCATTGCCGATTCCAGCCTCCTGATTGGCTGGAATCGGCACACGTGACGGGGCGGAGCTACGAGGAGCAGCTCTCCTGCACGAGCAGCCCCATTCAACACGGAGAAGACCGGACTGCGCAAGCGCATCTAATCGGGCGATTAGACGCTGAAAATTAGACGGCACCATGGAGACGAGGACACTAGCAACGGAACAGGTAAGTGAATAACTTCTGTATGGCTCATAATTAATGCACAATGTACATTACAAAGTGCATTAATATGGCCATACAGAAGTGTATACCCCCACTTGCTTTCGCGGGACAACCCCTTTAATCTTGCCTCTAGAAAAAATGGAACAAAAAGTAATCAAAATGTTAGCGGTTCCGAAGAATGAAATAAATGAAGACTAGAGTTCATCCCACAAAAAGTCAAACCCCCACAGATCTCTGTCAATGGAAAAATAAAATTGTTATGGCTCTTGTACTGCAACGACACAATAGCATATAAAAAAAAAAAGTTTTTTAGTGTACAAAAATAGTGAAACATCAAACTGTAGAGACTTGGTATTGCTAGAGTCGTGCGGACCGAGAGATTAATCTTATCACATTATTAATTCTGCATGCTGAATCCCGTAAAAATAGAATAAAAACAATACAAATCGTGGAATTTCTTTTTTTCCCCCAATGCCTCTAGAAAAAATGTTATTAAAAGTTATACAATACACTGTGTTACCTTTAAAAATACAACTTCCCCTGCAAAAAAACAAGCCCTTGCATGGCTAGGTCAGCAGAACAATTAAAAGGTTAGAGCTCTGGGAATGTAATTATGAAAAAAACTGAAAATGTAGTTGGTCATAAGAGTTTGGTCAGAGCAGTGTGGTTTACACGCTGCTAAGCAACGTGTAAACCACGCTCCTGACATGCAGAAAAAGATGGAGTGAATGTCCTGCTTCTAGCCCCATGGAGCAGCCTGGTCACACATCCGTTGTACGGACAGCCTGCTTCCACAGCTCCCATAGGAGTACTTCCATAGCAACCACGCTTGTCTAACCGAGCCCTAAAGGAGCAAACAGGCTGTGGTACTAAGGGGTTAATAGATGGAGATTTATTGTTAACTTTTGTCTTCAATCTGCAGTTTTGAGGCAAATCACATAATACACATAATGACAAAACAACAAAGAGCTGTAACCTACCCATACACGCAATGCGCCGCGGACACCAGCCACTCGTTGCTGACCAATGACGCTCCACATGTTTGTCTTCCATTGAAGTAAAGGGACACGATCCATGGCCAGGCACCTACTGCTGCATCGGTCCCATTTACTATTTTGGAACTGCCGATACGCCTCGTTCCACACTCTGAGGGAAAATCGGTCAAACTTTAGTGTCCAGCGAGATGACAAAATAATAGGTGCGGTCAAATATTCACAGGGTCAACCTTTATCTAATGAGTTGGGTCAAACCTAGAGCTTTGATTGATGGTGGTGATGGCGGTGGGGCAGAGAACAGAGATTTACTTTCTGTGTTTTCTTTAACCCTTTAAAGGGGTATTCTGGGCAATTTCAAACTGATGATCTATCCTTTGGATAGCCCATCAGTAGTTGATGGACAGGGGTTTGCCACTCGGGACCCTTGCCCATCAGCTTACTGTCTAGTGCAGTGGGCAGGAGATTATTGAAATTAGTGGGAGCGATGCACTACTATTCCACTTCCTGCTTCTGTTACTGACATCCTGTCCTGGGCAGGAGGTGGAATAGCAGGGCTCCAATAGATTCCAATGGGAGTGATGCAGCCACTTTAAAGAACTAGAACATTTTTAATTTATTTGTATGGGTTGTTAAGAATGTGGCTATATGAAACATAGGTTTAAAAAAAGAAAAAACTTAAGAAAAAAAAGGAAAAAAAAGCACAAAAAAAGGGATTTTCATTACGATAGATTTTTTTAACCATTTTAATTTATTTTTTCAACCTTTTTTATGCTCCTGTAGGGGACTTGAACCTGCAATCTTTTGGTTGCTCAGATAATACATTGCAGTGTATTTTCCATATTAATTCAGATTAGCCGGCAGCAGCGAGTGCAATATGGGTCTGAGAAACCCAGACTGATATCGTGCTCATAAACATGTGGTCTTTCCCATGATTATGATGTGTTTTCTGAGATGCACATGCGATTTTCACGTGTTTATGACGCACAAAAAAGTCGTAGGTTGTTTCAATAGGAAGAATAAAAAAAATTGCATCGCACTCACACTTTATATGTGAAAACGATGGGTTTTTTTCCACATTTTTTTCTATCTTTGACCCTCAATCTAAGAAAAAAATCATCCATATGTATAAACACATAACACATTATTTTCTATCTTCTCATGCGAGTTCACAATCAGTTGGAAATCGCCCAAGGAAATCGTTCGTGTAAATACAGCCATAGAAGCCACAGCAAACCTGGGTCCATTGACCGGTGACCAGTTGTCATGGTAACCCTTTGACCTACTGTGATTGGATGATGAAGAGACAATGACATCACAGAGGGAGCTCCCTTCTCTGTTAATTTCATGTATGCCGTGATCAACCTGACAAGTAAGGGGTTAACAGTGGGAATCAGTGTTGTCTCTGATGTCGGCCATTGCAGCTGGAATCTGTCTCTCAGTCGCAGCCAGCTCCCTCTGACGGCATGGGATCACTCATATGCCAAACATGTATGACATTTTGTGGGATCCCCTTCCCTCCCACGATGCGCATGTAAACTACAGGGCAGGAAGGGAGTTAGCATGAAAACCTGACTTATACCAAAGGTCATTTTCTGATGGAGCCTTTCTCTTAAAGGGCCATTCTGGCAAAAATGCATTTTTCCATCTCTGCCCCCTCCTCACCTGATTGCCTATCGCACTCTGGAGGTCTCCTCTGGGTATTTCAGCAACTACTATGCAGCGCAACTGCCTGTCTGATGTTTTTCAGGCACCGCCCTAAAGCTGAGATTTTCTTACTTTCCGTTTCACATCTTTCCCATGATGCATCAGCACAGCAATAGCTAAGGCTACATCATCCTGTCTGCTGGGGTGACACTTTATTGTTGCCTTCACCTAAATAAGCTACGGACCACAACTATATATTCAGGAGGATGAGCTGTGATCTCCTCTATTATACCAGTGTGACAGAAGTTGTGTGATCATCATCAGTAACTTTGACAGGAGTGTCTGTGTCTCCTTCTAGGCAGTTTCTATGGTAGGTCCACATAATATCAGACTGAGAATATGACTAGAAACTGAACATATAACCCCAAGTAGATCTGAGCGGGTCAGAACTGAGATCACATGACCATCCGAGGAAAAAGAGGCCAATAGTTCAGACAGAAAAAATAACTAACCGAAATAACACGACAAACTTGTATACACGGGGGGATAGCTACATAATGGATGAATGGCCCTTCAGGTGAATCATAACTATTGGTAATAGTAGGGCTCTTATATTAATGGATGGGAAGCATTTTTTTGTTCCATTCCTAGAAAAAGAGTCCATCTAATTGGAAGATGAGTCAATGTGCAATTATTTCTATACTAGTAGACATGTACGCAGGTGATACCTACCTCTAGGGTTGCATTCAATGTCAACAACATTATGACTAGCGCAAGAGTTACTGTAAAAGAAAGAAAAGATAAGCGTTAATATCTCCGCGGCGAATGAAGCGACCACAAGATCTGTTCACCCCTGGATGTTGTGCTACATGTTCTATCATCAGCTGCAGTACAATGGGGATGTTTACAGCCACTTGTAGTCTTGTATTCACCCACTTTACTTAATGTGTTCTTCTTTATGACTAAGTAATAAAATAAATCACTGTTACATAATAGGAGAAACTGAAGAAAGAAGAAAAACACAAACAAGCAATTAAACTGCTTTTAAAACTGTTCACATCGATGAGTCAATCTGCAGTCACCGAGTGGTGATGGCAAATTACAGGAACCGAAGATGCAATTCAAGAGGTTCCTCTAATACATGGTCCCTTTATTGGAGCCCCCAGCCCTTTCATGATGGAAATTCTCTCCGTGACCCCGGAGTGCAGGATAAAATCATGTGACAAGTTTTCCGTAAATCCGTTTCAGTGTGAATCTACATTACATTGGAAAATGCAGCAATCTGAGTGACTTCTAATGAGGCCCGGTCATCGGTCTAAACTAGGCATGGCCAGATGTTACTGCCAACCACATGGGGTTTTCTCATGTAATGGTGTGGGGAGTATACAGAGAATGTGTGATTGAGAAAAAACATCCATTTAAGCCAGAAGAAGAACCCTGTGTTGGTTTGAAAGCTCGCATTAAAGGGGTTGTCCCGCGGCAGCAAGTGGGTCTATACACTTCTGTATGGCCATATTAATGCACTTTGTAATGTACATTGTGCATTAATTATGAGCCATACAGAAGTTATAAGAAGTTTTTCACTTACCTGCTCCGTTGCTAGCGTCCTCGTTTCCATGGAGCCGTCTAATTTTCAGCGTCTAAGCTCCAAATTAGACGCGCTTGCGCAGTCCGGGTCTTCTTCTTTTCTCAATGGGGCCTCTCGTGCCAGAGATCAGCTCCGTGTAGCTCCACCCCGTCACGTGCCGATTCCAGCCAATTAGGAGGCTGGAATCGGCAATGGACCGCACAGAAGCCCTGCGGTCCACCGAGGGAGAAGATCCCGACGGCCATCTTCAACCGGTAAGTAAGAAGTCACCGGAGCGCGGGGATTCAGGTAAGCGCTGTGCGTTTTTTTTTTAAAGTCCCTGCATCGGGGTTGTCTCGCGCCGAACGGGGGGGGGGGGGGGGGGGGGAAAGAAAAAACCGTTTCGGCGCGGGACAACCCCTTTAACATCATGTATTTTTGTTAGCCATTAAAAGGTATCATATCTACAAGATGACTTGGTTTTAGCCTCACATGTGAGATCCACTACTTCATTGCTTTCCCATAATGATTTTCCCCTTGCAGGCAGCCTCTTATGATATCTTGATTTATAGCTCCAGAATAAGTTTAGCCTCATAGTAATACAGGACATTGGGGCAGGTTTATAACTGGCGTTGTGGCAGAATTCTTGTGTAGGTTGCACCTTTTTGGCGCCAATCAACATATTAACTCTTAATTGGCTCCAAAAAGAAAAACTGTACCATCTCTCACTCCGCTTTTCGACAAAGTGTCTTGAAAAGTCGGGCAGCTTTCCACTTGACCAGAACTTTATGCCATGCAACTTTTTAAAAAAAAGTCATACAATTTGTTGCAATCTCACGCCAGTAGCCGGGTGGTGTACAAATAACTCTAACCCCTAGACATTACCAGAGGTGCAACAATTTTGTCAGCATTGTAATACATTTGTTACATTTTAAGGCCTCGGTCACACGACCGTTTTTTTGTCCGATCTGCAGACGTGCTTGCCATCTGCAGGTCTATAGACTAAATGCATCCCAATGGGATCGGTCACATCTCCGCTTTTTATGCGGATGTGCGATCAATTATAGGACACAATGATTCGCAGATCGCACCTATCTGCGTTCTGCGCATTGCTGTGTTCTATATATGCGCTCAATGGGGCCGGCAGCAGCAGCGCCGACCCCATTGAGAACATATACTAAAGATCGTTCTCCTCTGCCACAGCTGTAACAGCTGTGGCAGAGAAGAACGATGTTCGCCCATTGAATTCAATGGAGCCGGCAATACAGAGGCAACTCTTACTCACTCATTCATGAATTGATTGGTGAGGGCTGTGACCAATCAGAGGCAGCTCATTCAGCAGGCGGAGATTTTAAATCCCCGGCTGCTGAATACTACACAAAGCAGTTCAGGAGAACTGCCGGCCGGCCGCCGCTGTACTCCGGCTGCAGGGAAAAGGTGAGTATACATTTGTTTTTTTTATTTTTACACATTTTAGGATGATTTTCAGGGAAGGGCTTATATTTTTAAGCCCTTCCCGAAAATTCATCCCGCGCTTGCCGGCAGCCCATTGCTTTCAATGGAGCCGGCTCTATTGCTGGCTCCAATGAATTCAATGGGCGAACATAGTTCTCCTCTGCCACAGCTGTGCCAGAGGATAGCGGGCAGTGTGGGGCGGTTTCATTGAAAACGCTGCTAGGTGCAGCTTTTTCAGCGAATCGTTGGCCCCGGTCACGCGATTTGCGGATGCGCATCTGTTATGCGATCCGCAAATCGCGGGAAAAAAACGCCCGTGTGACCGAGGCATAAAGGACGTCTGTCTCAATTTTAGAATGCTAGGCGAATATACTTTTAAATATGCATCAGCATAAATAATGCAGCATTACCCGTATCTTTTCCAAATGTATCTCCCATGCCAAGATGTAGCCATAATGCTTCTTGCGCACAGTATGCTAATTAGCTGAGCACTACCCGGTGGGCAGTCCACCTCGGACAGTGGTCTGGGCTCTCTTCCTGCCTACTGTACTAAAACTCACCCCCTTTCTTTCTAAGTGATGCCTCAAGCTCTCTAATGCACATGTGCCGAAATGACCAATCAGGTGCCTGCTCAGTGACCCGGGCTAGACTGATATCACATGCATGTGCCATTGTCTGTGCATCACGTCAATCTGGCATGTGTCCAATTATTATTATTTCTTAGTGAATCCTCTGCTAAAAATTACCATCCAGAGGATTGCTTTTGTTGAAGATGATGGCCAGTATGCAAAATATAGTTATGCAATGGGCACAACTACACTTGGCGTCATGGAGCGTAGTTACTCTTGAATGAAGGGAATCCCTTCCCCTTCGCCAGCTTTTCAAACTCTGTGCCACAGTGCAGGAGTTTGAAAATAAGAGCAGGAAGCTAGGTGCCGCTCGCTCCTCCTCCCACGCAGTATTCACCACAGGGCAGGTCTCATCTTTTTTCTTCTGCACAATTAACAGGTGAGAATCCTGATAGAGAAAACGAAACCAATGAAATCCATTGATATCAGTGGTTTTGTTTTGTCCCGTTATACGGCCGTGATAATCATAGCCACGCTCGTCTGAATCCGCCCTTAATCAAAACGGTGCTTTCCTCCAAAGCTTTCATTGTATCATTACTATAATAATATCCTTGTTACTTTAGTTTTGACTTAGTCGCTAGTACCTGCACCGTTACATCCTGCCTTGTAAGTCATAGAGAAGGACATACAGAGAGAATGAACCCGCTCACCAGCACGATGCACGGACCTGACCGAAATCAATTGCAGAAGACAGCAAAAAAAAAAAGGATCCAACGTCCATAAAATCACGGCTTTATTGGAACATATTAAAATCTCAACAGGAAGGACATGCAACGGCGCCACAAACCGACACGTTTCAAGCTGTCACAGCAGCTCTTAGTCATGGCAAGTCGTGGAAAGGGACATGTCCTCTGAGTTTCTTCTATTACGGGTTAAGGTAACTGTCAGCTGACAGCTGTTGTATCGTCTTAGTTTCTATAAGGAATCTTATTTATAACCTCAGGGAGAGGGATAAGTGCTGGCGGACACGCCTGGTGTCAGGAAATAGAGTTAATCCACTTGATCCCTGCTGGATACACACATATTGGGGTATATGCATTAGACTTTGGTTATTTGACAAACAAAAGTAGCAATTTTAGTAAATGAGCGATGTTACAATAACTCTGTAGTGCCACCTATTGGAAGGCAGAATTTCTGCAAGTCAATTTCTAAACTTCTTAAGAGGTCTTATAACATGACTGGCAGTATAAGCCAAAACCAGAGTCCACCTCCAGACGCCAGACTGAAAATGTGCCGACTTCCTGACGCAAATGGAAACCTTTAGTTAGAGCAGTGTTTCATATGTCGTTCTAAGTAAACTAGCCAGACTGAAATCTAGAGCAGCTCCAATACATTACAGTAAGGCCGCTTTTACTCGGCCGAGAAAATCTCGCAAAATTTGTGCTTTGGGAGACGCACAAATCTCACATGAATTTGAACCCCAGTCTCTCGTATGGGGTCGTATACATGAGCGATGTTTTCCTGCATTGCGATGTGGGAGCAAATCGTGGCATGTCCTATCTTTGGGAGCTCCCGCGGAACACCTCGCCCATTGTTTTCAATGCGGCTGGAAAACACCAGAAAATCAAGTGTTTGCCCTTGAAAACAATGGGAAACACTTACCAATTCCTACAAGATCGCAACTGTACTGGAGGAATGGAAGGCATTGCATCTGTGGGGACATTGCACGTTCCCGAGCGCGATATCGAGCCGAGTTTCACGGCCTGTGCATGGCTATTCTCCCTAAAGCTAGGCACTGCATTTTTTTTTAAATGTCGGGCCTGGCGTAAAAACCCAGTAAGTCAGAATTTTGTAGCTTGCTTCCAAGTTGAAGCTTTTGTTTGCTAGAAAACTAGCATACAAACTATCACAGATACGTCCCTTTAACTTTATATCACCTATTAGTTGGCTTTGTTTTACGACATTTTTGCAGCAAAATGTTGGTGCATTTTTGGTGCAAGAGGTCGATCACCCCCCTTTTCCAACAAAGCCACGCCAACTTTCCATGAAGCCACAATCTTTATCGGGCATGCAAAAAAAAGTTTCTAAAATTTGGGGCCATACAAATCAATTTACACAAATTCATTACTGATTTGCACCAAAAAGAACAGATGTCCCACCTCTCATTCCACTCTTCAGAACTGTTGGGTGGTGAAATTCGAGTGGAGCGAGATTTTTAGAGACATCTATGATGTGCAACTTTTTAAAAAATGCAACATTTAATACATTTTTCATATCTTTAAACTGGAGAAGGGAAGAAAAGCTGCCTGGAAGCTGGCATAAATGTGGTGCGAAGCATGTAAGATGTCATTCACATCAGCGTCGGAGGCTCCGTTTGGAATCCCCATCACTAATTTCTGCAGCAGGATGAAATTATACTGCATGCAGCATTACTTTATCCTGGCAAATCTGGCAAAATGCCGGGCGCAGCTGGAAACCAACGGACACCATTATACTCAATGGGGCATCTACTGACATTCAGTTTCATAATATGACGGTTCTGTTTGGCCAGAGGTTGCCATTTTCCTGTACCTGAACGCAGCAGGTAGTGATGTTAACAAGCCTCAAGGCCTCCTTAGCAGTAGTGCTATTGTGCACTTTTTTGCACGTAGAAAAATTGGCCGTGGGATCCTTAACCATTAACCCTGTCCAATCCACTGTCTGACGTCTGAAGACATTCTGATTGAAGGCTGTACAGCTCTGATGATGGAAGACGTCGAGGAGGGTATTCTTACTGTATATTACTGGCCGCTCTGTTGTCAGGGGCCTCTCCAGCATGTCCCATACCACAGTACTGCATCTAGCCAGCAGATGGCGCCATTGTATAATGGCAGAAAGAGAAAGCCCCCTAGGAAACCCTGAATCCGAAATTGCATTGCAAAGGGTTAAAACTCATAGGTTTCAATGGGTGCACTTACATTGGCTGATTTCCTGGGTGAAAACACTTGACATAGTCTATTTTGGGATGCATCTGTGCATTTGAGGCTCCTTAGGAGCCTATGGTAAATGCAAACATGCCCTTGTCCTCCAAAAATTGCGCTATTCACGGCGCAAATTCCCAGTGTTAATCGATAACACCGGGGACAAATTAGGCTAGCCCGTCCACTAAGTAGGCGGGCCCACCCACTCATTAGAATGCCCCGCCTGTTCAAATAAAGCACGAGTGTCTCTCGCGTCAATGTGAACAGGGTCGGCAGTGGGGCAAAGAACAGTAAGGAGTGTAGATCCACTCACCAGAAAATGAGATCGAGCTCCATTCAGAGTGCAATCACATCCTCCTCCGCGTGATTATGCCTACACTACGGTCAAGGAGGCCTCAGTCAATTTTCTGGTGCAATTTGCAATAGTAAATCTACCCCAATATTTTAATACTCATTAGACTCTCAGCAAATCCCACTGAAAACAGCAGAATTTGCAGAAAATACGCTCATGTCGATGGGCACCTTTAAGCATCCTCACCATTACCTTCTATCCGCCCGTTTTCAGAGCCTCTGCTGTTCTTCTGCAGCAGGAGCCTCATCCTTCCCTTTTCTCAATCGCACAGAATTTGTACAACATGGTATAAAATCCTCAAATAAACCATAACCGAGCACGTCCACATTATACCCCGCAGCCCAATCCTATGTACAACCAGAGAAAGAGAAGAGCCTATGACCAGCTTTATATAGCTCTAATCCATCTCTCTATATATAACTTTACTGATATTTCTCCTGCAACGCCATCCGAAATGAAATGTTTTATGATATTGGCCACTAGAGATCAGTAGATCCTAAAAAATTGTCTGCCTCACGACTTGATATTAGAGCGGCTTACACAGAGGTTAAACTCCAGCACAATGCAAAGCATGTATTGTATTCCCACATGTATTGAAAATACTGCAATGTTATTGCAGAATAGAAAGTAAACGCAGAAGGCGAAAAGAAAGCAACAGTAATCAATAGGCTGTTCACACATACACGAGACTCTGTGCCAGGGGCTTCCCAGCATAGCAAAAAAAATATATATCAGACAGACAAAAGCTGATACATAATAACAAACGGAATGATAATAATAATAGAAGGAAAAAAGTATCAAATAACTAAATAAACAAATAAATAAAAACATATTTTATAAACAAAACAACCGTTTTTTTATGAAGAAAGTTTACGGAAGAGACAAGGCGATTTCCTGGAATCCAGTGATATTGCCGCTACAGCGCTTTGATTATACAAGACCCGTCTTGGAAGTTATAGCGTCTCCAGCAGCATTAGTAAGGGAATTTGATTCTGCTAACACAATTTGTTGTGTTAATCCCCTCCCTTTTCTCTCTTATCAGCACATAATTGAGCTAAATGGAAAAAATGGAAATCGCCGTACGGCTCCGAAACTTAATATACACATCATCTTAACAAAATCAATTTTGCAATAAACGGAGCCCTTACTTTTTTTTTTTTTTCTATCCGCGTGAAAGCCGGCAGATTTCAGTGAACAATAAGTTTTAAATCGAAATTCGACAAGTTTGTCACCCTGATCTGGACTGGCAGGTTTCCATGGCGACGGATAAAGCGATTCTATCGCCAACTACAGTATGTCGTCGCCCTTTATTTAAAATAAAAAATGCTGATCCTTTGAACAATTGGTAGATTAAATTAGTGGAGGAGGAAAGATAAAAGGCTTCTCGGCTGAGATCCTTAACTCAGTAAGCTGATAGAGCGAGCTGTAAAAAAGTTTTATATCCTGTCATATATAAGGCTGTTTACACCTGCCGTCTTTTGTTCTGGTTTAAAGGGAATGTGTTGTGAGAAAATGATCTATTATAGAAATCACATTTTTGGGTTGAACATATTTTTTAAGAATTTTTGATTATTTTTTTTTTTTTTACATTTTAAGTCAAACTTTATATAAAAAAAAACCCAAATCCTAAAATCCTCCATTTTCCACACTGACCACAGAGCCTAATGCTGGTCTGTCACTTCCTCATCTGTAGAGAAAGCTTTAGAGCATTCATTTCACTATCATCACAGGCAGGATTACACTGCGAGGTGAGCTCTACATGTAGATAGCACAGGATCCACCATTCACAGTAGGTATAAGCTGTGACTATCTACTCTCGCTTCCTTCAATATGACCAATGAACAGGTCCAAGAGCATGCTTAGAACAGTCTCCCATACAAGTCAATGGGTCCCGTATTGTTCTGAATGGCCCATTAGGCTGCTGTAAATGCTCTAAATGTATCTCATGAAAGATTGACGCCCCCATAGTCACGTACTGACAGCACTAACCCTTTGCAATCCAATTTTGAATTCAGGGTTTCCTAGAGGGCTTTCTCTTTCTGCCATTATACAATGGCGCCATCTGCTGGCTAGAGCCAGTACTGCGGTATGTGAGATGCTAGCGAAGCCCCCGACAACAGAGCGGCCAGTAATATACAGTAAGAATACCCTGCCAGATGTCTTCCGAAGCTGTGCAGCCTTCAATCAGAATGTCTTTAGACGTCAGACTGTGGATTGGAAAGGGTTAAGCAGATTAGAAAGATGTAATATGTTTTGTCTATCTGGGTTTAATAATAAAAAATGTATGATAGAGTTCCTTTAGTGCCACTTTTTTTCGCTTTTCAAAAAAAACAAAAAACGTCCATCTAACTGATGCAAAACGCAGCGAACAGATCTGGTATTTTGTCCGGTAGTTTCCGCTTGTAACAACTTCTTATCCGTTATGATCTGTTTTTAATGGATCCATTTTTTTCTCTTTAGACTTCACATCAGTGTTTTGTTTCCAGTTTTTCTGTTCTGTCCTAAAAGCAAAAAATGGGTAAAAACATGGATCCAGTAAAAGTGCCATTCATTTCAATGGACGTGAGCATTCCCACAGCTGTTTTCACTATGCTGAGAGATTCTCTCGCAGTGACCTACAATTTACAGCTAGAGGTACTAAGGAAAACTGCAAAGAAACTCCATCATACCTACACAAGGATGAGCGTCTGAAAACCATATTCCCGAACCCTCCCCTTCTGTGTTACAGGCAACCCCCAAATTTGATGAACTTTATAATCAGGAGCGCATTGCTCTTGGACACGAATAAAGGAACTTATCCCTGCAATGTAAGGAGCTGCAATACCCGCTCACATATACTGACCACGGACAGGATACAAATCCCCAACACACAGCAGGACTATAAGATCCCCGGGACATTCACATGTTCCATGTCTGATGTTGTGTACCTGATCTTGTGCAGTAAATGTCCTGTTGGGGGACTTTATGTTGGAGAAACAGGACAAAAACTGAAAGCGAGAATGAGGTCTCATCACCACACAATTAAACACACAAAGACTGAATTACCCGTGGCCGAGCACTTTTCTAGTCACGGACACAACATAGAACACATGAAAGTTATTATACTTAAAGGCAATTTCAAATCCCAAAGCCATAGAATAATTTGGAAATACAAATTTATAACAACTTTTGACACTTTCAACAGAGGGTTAAATTCTTCAAGAGGATTCATGTGTGACTGGGAAGTTTGAGAAATCTATAGCACAGATAACACTCTGGCCTGGTGACCCCCTAACACTAATACAGAGACCATAAAACCTTCACATCTTTATCAATGGACTATTTAAGTATGTATTTATTTCTCTACTCATCTTGTTGTATTTTTTTAACTGCAAATTAATCACATCCATGTCTGTGTCTTGTCATAAGTTAGGGGTGTATATATGCATGTCTCTTCAGATCTATTTCATTATTTCTAAGGAAGAACCCTGAGAGGTTTGAAAGCTCACTATAACATCATGTATTTTTGTTAGCCATTAAAAGGTATCATATCTACAAGATTACTTGGTTTCTCTTGCTGGGAACAATCACATTTTGTGAAATTCCATCTAACAATTCCATCACAAGTACCAAAACCAGCAATGCCTGGGTATAGCTCTGCTTATCATGTCTTGCGGAAGAGGAGAAAAAGGGAGGGGAACTAGTGAAAATATATGGTACCAATGGGTCTTCAGCTATTTCCATAGACTATTCATAAAGATGAAAACGTTTAATCACAGACGTTTAATCACATGATAAATCTCTAACGGATCTGTTATAATTTTTTTCTCCAATGAGATATGCCATCATGGCAAGAATTGATATTAGCTTGAAGTCAGTGGGTCCATCTCTACAATTTGTCTAAGACTAGTCCAGGCATTCACCTCGATTTTTGTGTAGGCTATTTTAAAGTCACTATGGTGGCAAATTAAGGAATTGCAGACACCCCATTAATAGTTTTCATGATATGCGGTTGCAGCTGCCATCTTACCTCACCTCCCTGCACTGGTGGCTGTGGTGCATCTTCTCTCCATGTCTACAGCAGATGCTGAGCTTCAGCCACCTGCCTGTCCTCCTTTAGTGTCCAAAGGAGGCATGTGTGCAGACCCTCAGAGTCTTAAAGGCCCAGTGCGCACCCTGCTATTTTGTTCCTGCTAATCCCAGAGCACCTCTTGTAATTTCAGGCACCTTCTCCCTAAGGAATATGCCTTAGCTTTTGGGCTTTCTGACCCAGCTGAAGGTGCCATTTGTTTCTGTTGATTTTCCAATTTCTGACTTGTGGTGAGTTCTAACTTTTCTGCACTCTCCATTCCTGACCCTGGAATATTGTATTGACCCTGACTGCCCCAAATTCTGTCTTGTTGTCCTGTGCCGAACCTACTCTGTGTGCCTTTACCTCTGCCTCGGCCTCTAATTTTCAAGTTGCGCTGCCTGCTTCAACTCAGAACTCTCTGACTATGCATCTGTTCACACCCTCAGGTACTGCACCATGGTCTATTAAAGCATCAGCAAGCACACAATTTGGACCACTTCCAGTACAATGGTCTGAGGATCTTGCAGTGTAGACCAGATCCTGATGAGTAGGGTGAAAGGGTGAAAACCAAGGTTCCTCAGATTTTGCCTCTTGATCTAGCCCAAAGTCAAGCTAGTGTGTAGCACAGTGGGTCGACATTGGCTGATCCTGACAATAGTCAAGGCTGGCCATACAAAAGAAATATGATGCGTTGCATAAAGCAACTATGTTTGGAGCTGATTCAATAGATGTGGAAAACAACACATCACACACAAAACTACATTCCGGTTGCTAATGTGGCAAGAAAAAATTGGCTTTCCAATCTCAATTGGTGGTAAGATATCTAACTGTTTTAAGACTATTAGGGTCTCCTATAACCCACTATAGCATTCCCTTAGACCTCCGGAGTGGCACATGAGTGATGAGCACCACCATACCGTTTCTATTACAAAGGCAACAGATTGGTTTCATTGTATGCCTGCCATCTCTAGGAGAGTCACAGATGGCCAATTAATTCTTGATGATTGAAGGAGTCATCTAATCACGTCAGGGTACGTCTAGTGAACCTGGAGCATTAAATGACAACTCCCTGGTGATTGTTTTGTGGTAGATAACATGAACGACATTTCTGTTGATGAACTCAACTACATTCTTATCCTCATAGCTTTGAATATGGTTTCCTGGCTGCACATTTCAGGAGGTGGATTATGTCAATTATATATAGAGATCAAGCTGTTTGCCTCATGGGGCTCTAATCAAATGTTAGTCCGCAGTGTAACATGTAATAATAAAGATCAAATATTCTATAAAGAAACTGTAATGAGGGAGGCAGAACACTAAATGGCAGATCTAAGCTACACCTCTAGCAGTTGCCTTTCACTGGTACTAACTTTGTCTCTTAGTACTCAGATACCCCCAAGGTTTCCATCAGAGCCAAATGATGTACCAGCTGGATTCCACAAGAAATATAAATACGAAGCACGTATCAACGTAGTTAAAACACAAATGCAACTAGGGTTTCACCATTAATTGAGAGAGGAAGAGGATGACAGTAACCAAATGATGAGGATGAAGATGAATATGATGAAGCTGACAGTAAAAACTGAAACAGATGGTATGGAACCAAATAAATGCTGACTCTAACATTGGCTCTGCGTTCATCCCTTTCACTTTCTAATCTTGCCTCAACACTGTCCTTTGACACTGGACCCCACTGTCCCTTTACAGCTCCAATGAGCCTGTCTAAAATACTATCCCTGAGAACCAGCTTTTGTTTAAGTATCTACACCATCCATATGTAAAAAAGTGAAACTATGTATGTTTGTTTGTTTATTCCTTATAGGTTCCTACATGCCTTGCTGGATCTCAACTAAACTGGGTACACATACTTTTTATTATAAAACGTAAAATACTGGGGTGTTTCAACACTGTGTTGCTCATATTAACCAATCACAGCACAGCTTTCATTTTGCTAGGCAACCCCAGCTTCAATAGGGCTGAAGGGGTTAAAATAATAAACTGAAACATACTTACCCCTACATTGCCGCCTGGATCCAGCACTGCAGCCACAGTTGTTGTGATCACTGACATCATATAATCATATAATGATAGAGTTGGAAGGGACCTCCAGGGTCATCACATGCAACCCCCTGCTCAATGCAGGATTCACTAGAACATCCCAGACAGATGTCTGTTCAGTTTCCGTTTGAAGACTTCCATTGAAGGAAAACTCACCACCTTCCATGGCAACCTGTTCCACTCATTTATCAACCTCACTGTCAAAAAAATGAAAGGGAGGAGACACAGCTTAGATATTAGGCAGTGAAGTTGATCAATAAGTGGAACAGGTTACCACAAGGGGGCAGGGGTGGGGAGTTCTCCTTCAAAGTAATTCTTCAGAGGCTGGACAGACATCTATCTGGGATAATTTAGTGGATCCTGCACTGAGCAGGGGGTTGGACCCGATGACCCTGGAGGTCCCTTCCAACTCTATCATTCTGTGAGCAGTCATCTGAGTTTCTGTATTTCAATGATCACAACAATCAACAGGACCTCAGCGGGGCTGCAGTACTGAATCCTGGCGGCCATGAAGGTGTAAATATATTTCAATTCATTATTTTGACCCCTTCAGCCTCATTGAAGTGGGGTTGCCCGGTAACCAGACAACCCCTTTAGGCCTCATGTCCACAGGAAAAATCAGGCCCATTCTACATGGAGAATCCGTAGCGGGTCCCTCCTGCCCCATGGACATGAGGCTAAAAAATAAGAATAAACTCACCTGCTGCAGACGGTGCAGGTCTTCCCTTCTTCGCGGCCGGATCATCTTTCTTCGGCCCGGCGGATGTGCTCGGCACACCGTCTGCGTGCCGCGTGCATGCGCCGGACACATCCGCTGGGCCGAAGAAAGAAGATCCATCCGCGAAGAAGGGAAGAACCGCACCGTCCGGAGCAGGTGAGTTTCATTCAGGCGCGGGTCTCCCGTAGATCCGGACGTCTTCCATAGGTTCCAACAGAAGCCTGCGGGAGCCATTCCCGCGGGAGACCCGCACTAAAATGGAGCATGTCCGGATTTTTTCCTGCACGCGGGACCCGTGCCTGCAGGGAAAAATGACATCCGCAGGTATTTAACTACCTGCGGGTGTCCAATGCATCCCTATGGGGTGCGGATCCGCGTGCGGGAAAAACGCTCGAGATTTCCCCGTGGACACGAGGCCTTAAGGTGGTTCACAACCTGAATGGCTCAACCCTTTCCATCACCCACTCTAAACTCATTTCTAACTTTACATAACTTATTTTTCTGCATATTTCTTTATTTGTTTTGCAAGACAAAAAAACAAGGAAGAAAACACAAAGTAAATGTAACACTGTTATTTTGTACTGTATAGAACATGCAGTATATTTGCTGGATACAAAAGAATAAAAAGAGAATATTGTAGGATGCTTCATTTGCATAAAAGCACAAAATAATATGAACATATTGAGAGGTGAATAAGGACAAAGAGAGATGATGAAGTAAAGAGAGAACCGAAAGGGAATAATTAGGCACAACATGTTTCTAAGAAAACATCTTACTACATTGAAAACTAGTAACTTTCCCACTTATATAGGACAAAATTAACAATACCGCAGTTCAAAATGTCTAAAGTCAACCAAATGAGACAAAAAGTTTGCAGATCCTAATCCTAATCTGTACCATTCTGTAGATTTCTTAATTCTGTGGTATTTATTGGAGTTTCGGTTAATCAGCAAGATGACACTCTGCAGGAAATTTATTAAGACTGGCATTTTAAACATGTGAGTGCTGTGACCAATCACAGGCAGCACTCAGCTGTCATTCAATGAATGGCTAAGAGCTGCCTGTGATTGGCTGAGCGCTCAGCCAATCAGGTAGAGCTTTTTCAGTAGGCGGGGATTTAAAATCCCCGCCCGCTGAAAGAGCCTCAGAGCAGTGCACGGAGAAGACAGGCTGGACACATCTGAGCCCCGGCAGCTGAGGAGAGGCGAGTATAATTTTTTAAAAATTCTATATTTAAAGCCCTTCCACGAAAATCCCTACAGGGCTTGCCAGCAGCCCATTACTTTCAATGGGACTGAAGAAGTGCCGGTCCCATTGAAAGCAATGGGAGAACATTGCAATTTTCTGCCACAGCTGTGACAGCTGAGGCAGGGGATTCTTTACTTCCCACAGAGAGTCCCCTTGACACTGAAGACTATGACAGTGCGGTTACAGTGATCAGTGACAAGAGGACTCCCTGCTGAGGAATATTGACATGCACCACGGACCTATAGTGCATGCATGTCCTATGTTTTGCAGGTACGTGCGTTTGGGGAACAGGTGGGAGCTCTCTCTCTCTCCCCCCCCCCCACTCCCCTCTGCAAGCCCCCGCTCACCCCGGCGCCCCCCGAATCTTTTCGTCCGAGAAGTCAGTTACTCGGAAAAAGCGGTGCTCGAGTGCAAAAACACCAGCACCGAGTACGCTCGCTCATCTCTATTTATTATACAGTTTCTGTAGGCATAAAAATCAAACAACGATCGGCCAGTGTAAACAAGCAATTGTTCATTCAACGACTGTTTACTACGGTATGAATGTTGGTGGGTAGCTAGAAGTGATCTCCGGCCCACTCAGTCTCCATTCACTGAGCGATTACTTCTGCCTAAAAGCACAACACCGATATCACTGGGACGACTACTGGGCACTTAAGTACCGACAATTATACTGAGTGACGGCGCCAACCCACTGGCGATTGCGATTTTCTTGCGTGAAAAACGCCGCGCTTTTGCGGCGTTTTTCCTGCGTTTTTCGCGGCGTTTTTTGCCGCGTTTTCACGGCGTTTTCGCGGCTTTTCCATTAATTTCCATTGACTTTCATGGGTGCATTAGGAGAAAAATAAGGACACATATGCAACTGACAGTTCCTATGTTAAAAAACGCAACGCAACGCAAAACGTCAGTGGACAGGAGTACATTCAATTCTAATTGCTCTGCAGAAAAAACGCAAAACGCAAAGAAAAAAAAATCGCCAGTGGGTGGGCGCCCTAAGGCCGCCTGTAGACGGGCGGGTCGGATCCGGCAGTGAGAATTCTCGCCGCGGGACCCAACCAGAGCGCCTGCAGGGACCAGCGCGTACTCAGCCGCGCCCGCCGGCTCCGGCTGTTTGATGTGCCGGCTTGCCGAGCAGCCGGCGCATGCGCAGACTGGAGCCGGCAGCGGGTGAGTGACATTTCTGCGAGCCCCCCACAGAAATAGAGCATGCCGCGGTTTGTTTGCCGCGCGATATTTTGCGCTGCCAAATCGCTGCAATCTGCATAGGATTGCGTTTGTTAACGCATCCTATGCAGGCTTCCAGCAGCGGAAATTCTGCGGGAAATCCCGCCGCGGTATTTCCGCTCGTGTGCAGGCGACCTAAATGGTATACAGTCTAAAGTTGTGCAGGTTTCTCATCCAGTATGAACCACTCTGATAAACTGGCACGTTTAATACTCTCTGGTCTAAGCGCCCTTCTAGACAGACTGAGATTTGTTTAGAGTCTTTCTTAATTGCAGGAATCTGAGCAATAATTATTCAGTGCAAACCATGAGTCAAGATCAAATCCGGCTCACCATATCATTTTATGGGGCCCGCGAGCTCTGGACGGAGAAGAGACTCTTCTAGATCGTGAGACCCTGAGTTGTGCCGGGAAGACCATCTGGAACACTGTGGACTTGTTTAAAACCTGCTGCTGGGTAGCGGCATAGCGACTACCATCCTGGTCCTTTACTGTTGTGTCGGTTCATGCGGACTGAGCATTGTGGCTATTACTGCAGCCCCCGCGGCCTTTGGTGTGCATTCCTTTGCCTACTACCCTGCAGTACAGCACTGCTTGCCAATGCTCAGACTGTGAGATGGCTTGCACATCCCAGCTGGTCCTCATTACCATCCTGCAGAGGACAGTCTGGTCCAGCCTGTCTCTCCATATCCTGTGAGTCTGCTGCCCAGATCGGAGAGAACATTGTGTTATACTGCTGTTTGACCCTTAGGGTTCTGCCCTAAGGATTTTTTTGGGAACCTTTCACCAGCTTCTGCAAACTCCCATAATTTTTCTTTTTCTCTGACTACCTGGTAGTTTACAGTTAAGTGTCTGTGTTGGGGGACTTGTGCCCCAATTTTTCTGGACTAGAACCTTGCTCTGACCCATCTATTTCCTTTTTAATATATCCCTTAAAATACAGTCTTACAATTACAAACGCCGTTTTGAAGGTAACCATAATGTTAATGTTGACTTCAGTGAAAATGAGTTTCACACCGCTGATGTAATCGCTGTCTGCAACGGAACGATAATTTATTCACTTATTGTTCAACACTGATAAAGGGCAAAAACCCTGAAACAGCTGTCTGTGCATGGCCTCTGACTTTGCTTTTAATTCCTGGTCATTGTTGCAAGGCTTGTATAAAGAATCTAACATTGACTTTAGGTATTGCTGCCTTCCAGTAGGTGGCTCTGTTGAGGTATTGTTTCATCCCCCTTATTTTCATTCAGTTTAGGCAGGTAAAAAAACTGATTGTCGATCAACCTGTATGTGAATGGAGGCAGGCGGAAGAGCTCTCTGGCTCCATCTCCAATCACTGATCAATCATCGCTTGTTTGAAAGCACAGGAGGGATTATTGATGGGATGATTGTTGGGCACTTTAACCGCTGACAATCATCCCGTGTGTAAGAGCCCTAATGGTACATTTACATGGGACGACTGTCATCTAAATGAGTGCACCGTTAGTTGTTCACGATTGTGCAGAACACTTAGACTTGCTCACTTCTCGCTAACTTCTTGCTCAGTGCTTCACATTCTATACTGATGAGAGGCAATAACCCCGAAACAGCTGTCTGTGTATGGATTCTGGCTCAGTTCTCCATTCCCAATCATTGTTGCACAGACCTGTATAAGAGGGTCGGACATTGACTTGCAGGAATGCTGCCATCCAATAGGAGGCGTTGTAGAGGAATTGTTCCATCTTCCTTACTTGCATAGATTTCCCAGAGGAGCATGCATGGCCTTATAAGTCTCCTCACTCACCTTCTAGGTGCTCTCCTCAAGGAGTGATGATACCCCTCCGACTCACATTCTATGTTAAACACCGAGCGGGGAGCGTTTAGACGCAGCGAGAAGTTTCCATTGTTTGTTAGACTGCATCCGTAAATGTGCCCCACTTTATTTGTCTTATTGTTGTTTGTTTTTGTACCTTTAAGGCAATAATTGAATGGAAGGAACATCTCGGCATTCTTTCGGTACGGTTACCCATCTATTTATAGATAATTACATATGTAAACGAAGACACAGCAATCCTCACCAATCTACAAGCCCTTTTCTCACTTCATTTGTGAGTCAAATGCAATTCCCGGTAAGATATGCAAACAATAAAATATGCAAATATTTCATATTCCAAGATCATTTCGTGATCCCATTGTTCATGATTAATAAGCTCGGATCGCGGCATTGTTCCTGAGTGCGAGCCGTGGAAGGTATGCTACAATTACAGGTAAGAAGTAAGGGAAGATCAGATTTCATGCGCCTTATATTCCGTCTGCACTGATAATATATCACAAAAAGGAGACAATTAAACAATGGACCAAAAAATGTCAAAAAGAAAGAGAAGAAACATTTTTGTTACAAAAAAATGTATAAAATACTCGTGAGATTTGAAATGATGTCAAAAAGTTAAAGGGGTTGTAAGGGATTAGAGAAACATGGCTGCTGTGTTCCAAACAGCACCGCACCATCCATTCCCTTAGACCTCTTTCATAAGGGCCGTGCATTTTTTGGCTAAGTCTCAGCTAAATTTTGTGTTTTCTCACCCATTCACACGGCCGGGTGCGGGGTACATACGTCGTAGGCTGGAATTCCTTCGTCCGGCATAAATCCTTCAACTGTCTTAATAGAGCCAGCTGACATGGTTTAGCAGCGCTAGCCGCTGCTAAACTCCCTCCCCCTCCCTTTGCCGGTAGCTCTGACAGTCTAGCTACAACAAAGACAGCATCCGCATCCTTGTGCCTTCACATGAGCGTAAGCGTATTTGCGCGTGCCAAGCACAGCGTTTTTGTAGAATGAACAATGCTTTTGCGCACACACATTGGCGTATTTTACCGCACTTTCTGCCGCCATGGCAAGTTCATTTGTGCACGGGAAACAAGCAGACCCATTGAAGTAGCTAATTAGTTCCAGACGTGTTCATTTTCCGGTGGAGTTACACGGTGTTTCACATCTATCCTTGCACATTGAACGCACATTTGCGCACCCTTCATTGACTTTTATTGGGACTTTTGGTGTACAAATATGCAGAACAATAGAACATGTTCTATTTTTTTTTTTTTTTGCAGGACTGAAATGTGTGCGCAAAATTTGGAAATCTGAATGAACCCATTAAAATCAATAGGTTCTATTCTCTGCGTATTACACACTCATGTGCAAATCTATGCACAGATACGCCCGTGTATAGCCGGCCTAAGAGTGTATTCACACGGGCATATGCGTATTTTGGTCCATGAATATGCAGCATATTGGCGGGATGAGATACGCGGTTGCCTTGCATTCTCCTGCCTATTGGCAGTCCTTGTATGTGCTTAAGTGCAGAGAACGATACTGCAAGGCCCTTTTTTTCTCACGTACAGGAATATCACGCAAGACACACAACCGTGAAAATTAAAGCATTGAAATCTATGGCAGTAAATAAAATCATACCCATGGAGCAAATACCTCTTAAAGGTAAGTATAGTTACCCAATTTTCTTGCTGTGCACCCTACTTCCTGCAACGTACAGATAAGCAAACATACAAACTGCCATCTCCACTACTTCTTGAATTGACCAACTCCCTTGACCACCACTCGAGACCGACAGAAGGGATGGGGGCTTGCCAGCAAATCATAACCATGAAGGTGCCTATTTTGGCAATGTATATGGCCTCCATCAGGGTCAGTAGTGGCCTCCATCAGGGTCAGTAGTGGCCTCCATCAGGGTCAGTAGTGGCCTCCATCAGGGTCAGTAGTGGCATGGCCTTTCTCTTCCATCAAGACATGATTGGTAAATGCTTCCTCAAATTAAATGCATTCAGGAAGAATGTATTCAAGATATATAAGATACACGAAGAATAAATGTAACTCCAAAGGCTACAATATTTAGAGCTTTTACATCATTCCATATTTTTAGGATGAAATGAAGAGATACGGTTACAGTTTCTTCCGCAGATTTTCCATTAATAGAGCCAATCCCTTCAGAATTCCCATAGTGCTATGTGACCTGTGCATTGATAATGCAATATTACAACAAACCTTTAAAAAGGAAACTTGGTGACCCTACATCTAAAGACATCATGCTTAAGGAAAGAACAAAACAAAAAGCATAAAAGCATTTAAAATTTAGGGTCAAAAGAGCCACAGCAGGATTCAGTCACACACGGCTTTAAAAGCAAAGGAAAACTATATTAGGAAAATACTGTTAAGTGCAAAACTAGAAGATGATATTGTTCTCTACTGATTATGATGTTATTTGGGTTTATATACAGAGGAGCCGTGCAGCACTTAGAAGTGCATGAGTAAGGATTCTGTTCTTACCTGGGTTGAAAGTTTAGGCTGCCATCAATGGCTTCAGTTAATTTTACGTAAGTCCAATTTCCACCTGTCGGTACGACCTCCGTTTTTTTCACATTCCTACAATAGATGTTAATTTTGTTAAGTAAAGATGAGATTAATAATAACTTGTTATATCAGACAGTAATGTCAAGGGCTCGTCCAATGGTTACTATGACTGACACATCGTGATAACTCAACTTACACCATTGTAGTACATTATAATTAAAGAGTATCTACTAGAGATGAGCGAACCTACTCGGCCACGCCCCTTTTTCGCCTGAGCGCCGCGATTTTCGAGTACTTTCGTACTCGGGTGAAAAAATTCGGGGGGAGCCGTGGGTGAGTGGGGGGTTGCAGCGGGGAGTGGGGGGGGGAGAGGGAGAGAGGGCTCCCCCCTGTTCCCCGCTGCTACACCCCGCTCCGCCACGCCTCCCCCCGCCCCCCCCCCCTCCCGCGACCCCCGAATCTTTTCACCCGAGTACGGAAGTACTCGAAAATCGCGGTGCTCAATCAAGTAATTACTCGAAACGAGTAGGTTCGCTCATCTCTAGTATCTACACTTTCACTTTGAATTGCTCCTGCCCTGTCGGCTATTTTCATCTCCTTCCAGCAGCTGAAGACGTCCCATATAGTGCTTATATAGCGATATATGGGCCATCGTCAGCAGCCGGAAGGAGACAAGAACAGCTGAAGAAACAGGAGTGCTCCAAAGTGAAAGTTGAGGTACTCTTTAAGTTAAGGTGTTTAAATGTCAAGTCAACATTTATGAGCGTTATGGAGGAAGCCAAGGGAGCAGCTTGGCTTTTTCCATGAACCGTAGATCTTGAAGGGGCTTTGCCAATTTTTTCTTTTACTTTTGATGACTTATCCTAAGGATATCCTTGAGATCCCTACCAATCAGCTGATCATCCGGCCTGCTGTTAGTGCAGTAGGATCGGACGTCCATATCAGTGGCCAGAGCAGAAATCAATGGGAGCAAAGTTAACTATAACACTTTCAGTCCTTACCAACATGGCTGTACGTACTTATCGGTGGTTGGAGCTGGAAGTCTAATGGACGGCTTTGCTGTGATTGACTTAAATGAGAGTGAAGCCACCTATTAGATTTCTGGTTCTGACTAGAGATGAGCGAACATGTCCGTTACGGACACATCCGCACCCGGACACCGGCTTTGCCGAACACTGCAGTGTTCGCGCGTAAATGTCCGGGTGCCGCCGGGGGGCGGGGAGATGCGCGGCGGCGCGGGCGGCAGGAGCGGGGAACAGGGGGGAGCCCTCTCTCTCTCCCTCTCCCCCCCACTCCCCGCCGCACCCCCCCGCGCTGCCACGGCGGCCCCCGAACTTTTTCGCCCGAACACTGAAGTGTTCGCAAAGTTCGGTGTTCGGGCGAAAAAGGGGCGGGGCCGAACGTGTTCGCTCATCTCTAGTTCTGACCACTGATGACAACATCTTGCTCGCTGCACTGACAGCAGGGATAGCAATCAGATGATCTGTGGAAATCTTGAGTGTCAGATCCTTGCCAATATGCTATATATGATGATCTCTCCTGAGGATGGGTCATCAATAGTAAAAAGTGGCAAAATTCCTTTAAAAGGGTTGTTCCAAGAGCACAACTCCTGTTCATTGGCCCTATTAAGGCATCTAAATGTCACAACGTGGGCTTCTCCTCTTTGGACACCCTCTATGACTTTTCTTTGATGATAGCTTACACTCTGGAGGACCCTTTTCACGTCTGTTATTACACTATATGA
Source organism: Eleutherodactylus coqui (assembly GCF_035609145.1). NCBI lineage: Eukaryota > Metazoa > Chordata > Amphibia > Anura > Eleutherodactylidae > Eleutherodactylus > Eleutherodactylus coqui. The sequence continues at coordinate 18,266,720 of NC_089840.1, read as the reverse complement.
ATAGTCATCCTGTAATGCAACGTTTTCGCTACAGCAGCCTCTGCATTGCAAATGACAGCCGAAACTGCATTGCAGGGTGCCAAGTGGAAGAAACTGTACCACTGATACAACTGCTAAGTAAAGACTGCTACTGTTTACTGCAACTTGTGCTTCATCTCTATATTTACCTACCATGTTGGCTCCCACTTGCAGCTTGAACCTCTATTTCTACACAGACAGAAACATAACAATCCCATTTTCTAGAACAAGAATGCATATATCCGCTAAGAACAGTTATTCTTTTATGTAAGTGGTAGCTTCTGAGAAATGGTGGGCGTTTAGAGGGATGACAACTAGTAACATGACAGCTCGGCAGCCAGGGATTGTCATTATTTCCTATAGAAAGTCTTCAGAAGAATAAATAAACAAGCTAAACGTATAGGAACCAGAGAATGGTATCCCGAATGTGATGAAACGCGTAGGGATCATGAAGGGATGTTGTGACAAAGCTAATTCTATGTTAGAAGTATTCTTTTCTTCTAGCAGATCTCTAGCAGATCTACTCCATATTGCGTAGAGTAGGAATCGATTCAAGTAGCCTACATCTGTGGCTGTCAGTGAATAGTGAGAGAACAGTGCATCAATATAATCAATAGTGCATCAAAGTCCACTGGATTATTGGATATGTGCAACTGACTTCTACAACTCTATTGTGTCAAATATTCAGTGACCACTTGTACTTTCAATCAGTTGAGTCTCATTCGAAATCAATAAAAGGTAAGTTTTGCTATTACTGGCTCTAGCAATAAAGCTTGTGCTCTTTAACGACTGCCGGACCACCAAACAACTATGTGGTTATGGAGCATGCTTGGGAGTTGAGTCTACTCCATACCTGGTGGCTATCAGCTATTTCTGATAGCCACCAGTAAGTGCTAAATCTGATTGCGGAAGTTAACTGTGCCACAATCAAAGCTAACATGCGTCTAAACAGTGAGTGGAAAAGGGAGGTCACTTCATCCGCATGCCATCCCCTGCAGAGAAATTGGAGGGTGCCAATAGGCTAATATGGCAGCCCAGAGCCTACTGAAGCTCACAGGGCTGCCACCAGGGGAGGATTAAGGCTACCAAGGGCCTGGGCCAAGGGCATAACTATAGAGGATGCAGGGGATGCGGTTCCATAAGGCCTCTCTTCTCCATATAGGGAGCCCAGTACTATGAATAAACCATTATAGTTGGGGGCCCTTTTCCAGGTTTTGTATTGGGACCCAGGAGCTTCAAGTTACGCCTTTGGCCTGGTCTGTATGAAAAATGTGCCCCCTCACTCGGTGAGTCTAAAATTCTAAAATAATCTGACATTTACTACATAGGCAATACCAAAACCATGCTTACTACATAAGTATGGTACTAGGACCTTGCTACCACATAGAGATAATACCAGATCATATGATATGGCACCATAAATAAGATTATGTATGCCTCTGTAAGAGTTAGGCTAGAGCTAAACAGCAACATGACAGGGGTTGCGAGACCAAAGATTGCTGTGTAGCTCAAAGATCTTACCCTCTCATTGAGGTCAACAGTGTCACGGTACGACTCACAAGTTACCTTAACCTACCGGTTGCAAAAAACAATCCAGCCTTGATGGATTTTTTGTGACCTGCAGGTCACGGCAAATCGTACCATGAACCATTAATTACAGTGACAGTATGAAGTTGCAGGAGTACATAGCAGTTTTTGATCACACAGTCCCTGTTGCAGCCAAAAGTCGCTATTTGGCCCTAGCCTAATATGTTCGTTACCAGTGTAAAAACAAAGAAAAAAAAAGATACATCAAAAACTGTATACCGATGGCACAGTTGTCTCCCTGTTTTCTACTATATGGATATATCAACCTCTTAGTGGCTATCACCCACATGCCTTTTTATGGAGATCACTAAAGAGCTTTAGACCTGCACAATCGCCTTTTTATGGTAGTGCAAGTTAAGCTGGCACAGGTCTCCTGTGCCAGGAAGAGCCAAGGTATTAGACAGCCGGGATTCTGCTGTAATGACTGGGAGAAGAGAAACTCCTGTTCCCGGCTAATGAACCCCTTTGAATAACGATCGCGGCATGAAAGCAAGTGACAGGTGTAGGGAGCTTCTCATGTCACCCCAAAATGATGATGGGTTTCCATTGCAGCAGAAGGTTTGACAAATACCTGCATGTCTGCCATGTAGCTCATCCTTACAGACCCTGCCTCCAGCAGAGTTTCATAGGCTGACGGCAAGTGCAAATTAATGCAATATACTATGCTAGCAATCAAATGATCACATCTTCAAGTCCCCCTGAAGGACTAAAAAGCAGAGACAAAAAAGTTCAGTTAAAAAAAAATCAAATGATAAGTCAATCCAACGAATTAGATGGATGGAACTATGAAATACCACGAAAAACCAAATAGTTAGACACTAGAGATGAGCGAGCATACTCGTCCGAGCTTGATGCTCGTTCGAGTATTAGGGTGCTCGAGATGCTCGTTACTCGAGACGAGTACCGCGTGAGACACTCCCCCCCCCTTCCCCCGCACTGTCAGCATAAAGATCGTTCTCCTCTGCCACAGCTGTAACAGCTGTGGCAGAGAAGAACGATGTTAGCCCATTGAATTCAATGGAGCCGGCAATACAACCGGCTCCAATAAAAGCAATGGGCTGCCGGCGAGCGCGGGAGGAATTTTTGGGAAGGGCTTAAAAATATAAGCCCTTACCTGAAATTCATCCAGAAATGTGTAAAAAGTAAAAAAAAAAAATATACTCACCTTGTCCCGGCAGACGGAGTTCAGCCGCGGCCGGCCGGCAGTTCTCCTGAACTGCTGTGAGTAGTATTCAGCAGCCGGGGATTTAAAATCCCCGCCTGCTGAATGAGCTGCCTCTGATTGGTCACAGCCTCACCAATCAGAGGCAGCTCTCACTCACCCTTTCATGAATTCATGAATGGGTGAGTGAGTGCTGCCACTGATTGGCTCAGCGCAGGGACCAATCAGAGGCAGCTCATTCAGCAGGTGGGGATTTTAAATCCCCACCTGCTAAATACTACAGAAAGCAGTTCAGGAGAACTGCCGGCCAGACGCGGCTGAACTCCGGCTGCAGCGGAAAGGTGAGTATATATATATTTTTTATTTTTACACAATTTAGGATGATTTTCAGGTAAGGGCTTATATTTTTAAGCCCTTCCCGAAAATTCATCCCGCACTGGAGCCATCTTCAGGTACGGCCGTCTTCTAATTGTCAGTCACACTGGCGCATCGGCGCCGGTGTAGGGTGCCGATGCGCCCGTGTGACTGAGCCCTAAAAGTGATCCCCTCCTGCAATAGTCCATTGAAGAGTACCCTAGACTGATATTTAGGAGAAATAGGACCATACAGAACCTCATAGCCCCTTCACGACCGGAACAAAAGAAGAAGATAACAAATACCTTTTTTACATCGAGATCGGGGATTTATAAGTGTAATAAAACCTAATGCAAATGTTGCCAACACATTCGATATGGTGGATAATAGATTGAAATGGGGCAAAAGGAAAAAAACGAGTAAGATTACTAACAAATATAGATTAAACTGTGGAAGTAGATTCATTATATAGCGACTAGAGTGTACATGTGGAAAGAAATATGTAGGCAGAACCAAAACTGCATTAAGGTCACACATTGCCATCCATAAATGTAATATCAGAAGGGGATTTATTAAACACAGTGTATCCCGTCATTTATGGAATCCCACGATTGTCGGGCGGAACACCTCTCTGTAACACCGCTTGAACACGTTCAATCAAAATGCATCAGTCAACTGATGACGAAGGAAGAAGGAAATGTATTGGATATACAGATTAAAGGGGTTGTCCTGCGAAACAAAGTGGGGTTATACACTTCTGTATGGCCATATTAATGCACTTTGTAATGTACATCGTGCATTAAATATGAGCCATACAGAAGTTATTCACTTACCTGCTCCGTTGCTAGCGTCCTCGTCCATGGTGCCGTCTAATCTTCAGCGTCTAATCGCCCGATTAGACGCGCTTGCGCAGTCCGGTCTTCTTCTTTTCTGAATGGGGCCGCTCGTGCCGGAGAGAGGCTCCTCGTAGCTCCGCCCCGTCACGTGCCGATTCCAGCCAATCAGGAGGCTGGAATCGGCAATGGACCGCACAGAAGACCTGCGGTCCACCGAGGGTGAAGATCCCGGCGGCCATCTTGAATTTTAATTATTTATAGGAGAAGTATATAGTTTAAAATTACATTAATTCTCTATGAATGAGTATGCGGAATCAGGGGCGTAACTGAAGGCTCAGGTGCCCTGATGCAAAACGTGAGCTGCCCCCCCCTCTATCTGTATCTGTACCGGTACCCATACCTAAACCATGCTGCACAGAGGCCTAACTTGAAGCTCCTGGGCCCCAATGCAAAACCTGTAACAGGGCCCCCAACTATAATGCTTTATTCATAGTACTGGGCTCCCTATATGGAGAAGAGAGGCCTTATGGGCCCCCTAAGGCTCCTGGGCCCGGGTGCAACTGCATCCTCTGCACCCTATATAGTTACGCCCCTGTGCGGAATTCAGCGTAATGCTGACACACTGCTTGATTTACTATGGCAGCGTACGTCCTGCTGTAGTAAAGAACTGCTTTTATGAATGAAACTGCAACTGGTACGCAGGCTGCGTTTCACTAGGAAAGAGCGAGACGTATTGGGTCACATACGCAGGAAGCACTTCCGATCTCATGACGCCATGATTGCTTCCACAACGGCGTTCACCACGATCAAAGGGAACATAAGTGGATTCTAATCTCTCTCTCTATATAGATGTATTTTATGTGTTAGTGTATTGTATGCTTGAGAAAGGCAAAACTGTAACTACCGAAATGCGTTGCATAATAAATTGAATTTACGGACCAACGAGTCTACAACGGATCCTTCTGTGGGATTTTTCTTCACAAGATGTGCGCATTCCAAAAATAAAAAATGCAGAAGTCTTTGCGGAATCAACAAATACATTTTCTCGGGAAGAGGGAAATATTTTTCAGTGAGTGGGGCCCATACTTTATAGTGAGGACACATGATTTATCAGGGTAGTGGGGCACATACTTTATGTAGGCAGGGCAGATACTCTCCAGAGACGAACACATATGTTTCAGATGGGCACATAGTTTGTGTGGGTAAATACTTTTTGGGTGGGCACATACTTCCTGGGAGGGCACATGCTATTGAAGATGAACATACAATTTGGGAGATGGGACACATACTTTTCAGGGGGTGATTCACATATTATTTGTGCGTGAACTCTATTGTGGAAGTGCATCATTTTTTGTGTGGAGCACATACTTTTTGGGGCATGCATACTTTTTAAAGAGAGCAACTTACTTGTGGGGGTGAATTCTTATTTAACCCCTTGAGTGGCACGCCCGGAAAATTTCCGGGACGAGCTCCACTGCTCATAGCAACATAGCCCGGAAGATTTCCGGGCTATGTATCACTATGGGAGCTGCAGAGCACAATGCCACAAGCTGTGACATTGTGCTCTGCCTGCACAGACCCACACAGAGCAGTGCAAGGGCTTTGAAAAACCAGCAGAAGATATTGCCGATATGTCGGCAACCTCCTGCTTTGTTTACAGGTTGCCATAGAGACCATCGGCTTGTCAGAAGCAAGCCGATGGTCTCTGTGGCAGGGAGAGCTGGTTGTTAGCTGTCAGAGGACAGCTAGGTACCAGCTCTTACAGCAGAGATCAGAGAAAACCTCCGATCTCTGCTGTGTTAACCCTTTACATGCTGCAGTCTATGTGACTGCAGCATGTAAAGGGCTGTCACTGCAGCATGTAAAGGGCTGTCACCATCGGACGCCCGGAATGTGATCAGGGGTCCTGATGGGTCCCTGTGGAAGTCCCCTAAAGGGACAAAAAATTAAAATTAAAAAAAAAAAAAAAGTTAAAAAATTATAAAAAAAATAATAAAAACACTTGTCTCCCTTTACTTTGTAAAAAATCAAAAATACAATCACACATGTGGTATCCATGTGCGTTGTAATGACCCAGAGAAGGAAGTTAATACATTATTTAACCCCTTAATGACATGGACCCTTTTTTCCCCATTTCTTTTTTTCCTCCCCCGTTTAAAAAAATCACAACTTGTCCCGCAAAAAACAAGCCCTCATATGGCCATGTCAATGGAAAAATGAAAAAGTTATGGCTCTGGAGACGCAACTGCAAAATTAGTTGAAATTCGATGATTAGACCATTTTAAAAAACCTGCCCTGGTGGGCACGACAGGGTGGTAGGAAACCCGCCACTCAAGGGGTTAAAGAAGGTCCATTTTTGGGGGGAACCAATACTTTTCAAGGGTGAAGCACACACATTTCTGGGGATGTGGCACATAGTTTTTAGGAGGGGCCATACTATTCAGGAACACATACTATTTGGCGGGCACACGCTTTGGGGGGGGGGGATCATACTACTTAGGGGTCACACACACTTTGGAGTCTCATACTTTGGAAGAAGGCATATTCTTTTGAGAGAGGCACATACTTTTGAAAGGAGCACATACTTTTCAGGGGCACATACTATCTTGAAGGCACATACTACTCAGGGGACACATTTTTTGGGGAGGAACATATCTTTTAAAGCATGTATACATTTTGGGGAGTCACATACTTTTCAAGCAGTGAGTCATTATGAATATGCTTTGCCTTAGTATAATTTTCCCCAGCACACAATGCGCCTAATTTATGAAGAGGTACGTACCACTTAATGTATTAGTCACACCTCGAGGTCCGACCTGGTGTACATTTCTAGCATAATTTTAGTAAATTATGAAAAAATCTGTTAGTCTGGAGTAACCACGCCCTCCAAACAAGCCCCACCCACTCTTTACAAAAACAATGAGGCCACCGCAAAAAGTCTAAAAGTTGCACATTTTTGTGCAAATTCTCACTTTTACAACTTTTTTTTAATGCTAGAACCTGGCTTATAAAGCTATATGCATATCCTTCATAATCTACGCTCTTGCTCTCCTGTGAATATCCACTTTAGTGTTTGATAGCCATATAAGTTTATTGTTTCTGATTCTTCCTGCGGAATTTTAATTAACACTCAAACAATATGTGTAAAGTATTGAAACATAGCTTTCTTAATTATGGCTGAGATCAACTAGGCGTACAAACTCCCCAAAGTCGTGATTAACTAGGATAACTAGCCAATGCTGGAGGTGATTTTCGATTTTGCTAAATGTATTCCAAATAATGGCTTTTTTTCTGCAGGAAGGGGAACGTGGCCGGGAGCCCGGCCTCGTCACTAATCCTACTGTAGTGCGGCTCTTGAGGATAATACCGCATGGGTAAGCTCAGGTAGAAGAAAATATGTTTAATTTAAATGGAATGACCGCTATTGCAGCTAGCTAATAAGCAGGGAGACAGCTTGACATTTACTCTAAAGCTGTAATATGTCCTATCTAAGGCTTAGAGATTACACACCGGCAATCCGGACATGTATTTATCTGCAATACTTTATATGGTAAAATGATTTATTGCTCAGATCCAATATTTTCTTAAAAGTAATTTATGTCTGGATTTTCTACTGTTTTACCCTCCCCGCTTACACTTTCATTTTATGTTTCTAGAAATTTATGGCCATTGAACCTCCGGCTCCGGGAAAATAATGAAAGGGACTTAAAGCTGAAGTTATTGGAGTTGCTTCATCAAAATTATTTATCCAAATATAAATTAAAATACCGCAAGAGCTGAAAAGTGTTTAGAGGACGTCTATATTTTATAAAGGAGTATGGAAGTATTCGAGATCGAAGAAACTAAGTATTACATACCATTACATGGCAGCTGTTCGAATAGAGGGAGTGCTTTTACAAATTAGCTATGTGGGACCCATGTGCTTGTAGAAGGCACCGGCCACTAACATATAGGGGGGAACCAGGTGGATGTTGATTAGCGGCAATGCCCCCCCCCCCCCCCCCTAACTCTACATGGCCAGACAAATTTCATCCTCCGTGCAGCAGCATCTCGTGGAGCTATATGACATTGCTTTTATAGATCTGGCTCATTGGACAGTCATATGTCCTAAAAGGGAGAGGTATTTATGAGACAACCTATTTAAAGGTATAGTAGAGAATATATAAAGTTTTAGGTTAAATATATATTTTTTTAATCATTTTTGGTGATTTTTTTTTTTAGTTTTGATGTCATGATTTATTAAAAAAATTCAAAAAGTCCTGCAGTTCCCAAACTGACCACTTAACCTAATAATACTCTAATACTTTCTGTTCTGAAAGAAAACGTCTAGCCATCATCTCATCATTGTCATCACAGACTGGATAACGATGAACGATGGCAACACGGGATCCACCATTCACAATAGGTGATGTCACAGCTCACCTCTTCCCTCTCCCTGCACAATGAGCTCTGCATATGTCACAGAGCATGTCTAGAACATCATCTTCCAGACTAATGGAAGAAAGACAAAAATTAGCAAAAATGCTATCTATCTATCCTCCTATTATCTATCTATGGAATTTCCAGAATATTTTAATTCGATTTTCCTAAGCAATTACACTCTTGCTATAATGTCTAACTTTCCAATAAGTTAATCTTCAAATAACGTAATATTTCATGTCAGTATAAAAAGATAATATATCAGTAAAGAGTACATGAAACATTTTCAAACTGTACAATTTTACTCATGAACAAAGTGATTTCCCTTGGTTAAATTTGAAATAAATGGCTTGGAGCGGTACAAAATTCTAAAATACAATGTTAAGATGAATCCTGAAGGTCAAATAATAAGAACTCACAGAAGACGTATTACTAATAGGAAAGATTAGTTGGAATATTAACAATTAATGAATAATAACGGCTCTGTAGTTTTACAAATGTTTAATTCCCTTTCAAGCTTCCCTTATTTTTTTTTGTAATTAAACATTAAAAAAGTGAGGAAAAAATAAGGGAAAGAGCTAATTATATATTTAGATCAAGAAGTATGTTAATTTTCCCCATTAATCAAAAAAATGTCTGTTTAAACCAAATACATTGACGGGCGGCTACTGGTATTCCTTACACTTCCTGAGAAAGAAAAGATGAAAGGAATTTTTAAAAAAGTTGAATGACTCCGGGGGCCGGTTACATTAATATTACTAGAATAGTATATTGTAGAAAAACTGATGTATGAGTTGTGCATGCGTAGTCACTCTTACCGTGCTGCTTACATTATCTTAGTGAAAGACTGTGGATATAATGACGGCTCAAACCCCCCACTACAAGGACGGATCAACCCCCCCCCACTACAAGGACGGCTCAACCCCCCCACTACAATGACAGCTCAAACCCCTTACTACAAGGACGGCCCAACCTCCCCACTACAAGGACGGCTCAACCCCCTCCCCACCCCCCCCACAGCAAGGACAGCTGAAACCCCCCACTACAATGACAGCTCAAACCCCCTACTACAAGGACAGCTCAATCCCCCCACTACAATGACAGCTCAACCCCCCCACTACAAGGACGGCCCAACCCCCCCCACTACAAGGACGGCTCAACCCCCCAACAGCAAGGACAGCTGAAGCCCCCCACTACAATGACAGCTCAAACCCACTACTACAAGGACAGCTCAACCCCCCACTACAATGACAGCTCAACCCCCCCCCCCCAGCAAGGACAGCTGAAACCCCCCACTACAAGGACAGCTCAAACCCTCCACTACAAGGACGGCTCAACCCCCCTACTACAAGGACGGCTCAGGCAGGGTAAATATTAAGCCTTAATTAACAAGTGTAGCACAGAATACTTCATATTTAGAGATGAGCGAACGTACTCGTCCGAGCTTGATACTCGTTCGAGTATTAGCGTGTTCGAGATGCTCGTTACTCGAGACGAGTACCACGCGATGTTCGGGTTACTTTCACTTTCATCTCTGAGACGTTAGCGCGCTTTTCTGGCCAATTGAAAGACAGGGAAGGCATTACAACTTCCCCCTGCGACGTTCAAGCCCTATATCAGCCCCCTGCAGTGAGTGGCTGGCGAGATCAGGTGTCACCCGAGTATAAAAATCGGCCCCTCCCGCGGCTCGCCTCAGATGCGTTGTGAGATAGCTGAGGGACAGTGCTGTTGGTGCCGGAGCTGCTATAGGGAGAGCGTTAGGAGTTAGTGTAGGCTTCAAGAACCCCAACGGTCCTTCTCAGGGCCACATCTAACCGTGTGCAGTAGTGTGGAGGCTGCTTTTAGCAGTGTTGCACATTTTTTTTTTTTTGGTATATCGGCCGTGCAGAGCATTGCGCCCTGCAGTAATACTCCAGGGACAGAATTGTGTAGGCAGAGCCAGAAGACATATATTATAGATTGAATATACGCAGTGGTCCTTTCCAAAAAAATATTGGGCAAAAAATCTATTTGGCCTGCCTGTCACTGTGCTCAGTGTTCTGGGTCCGTGTGTGCTGGGTGTAGTAGTTCTACAAATAAATACGCAGGCAGCTAAGTGTTACAGCAGGCTTGCGCCAAATTATTTCCTGGCTGTGAAATCACCGGTCTGTTGCAGTTAATAACAGTGCAACACTCTGCAGTTCCGTGACACACTCCAGGGACAGAATTGTGTAGGCAGGGCCAGAAGAAGACATATATTATTGATTGAATATACGCAGTGGTCCTTTTCAAAAAAATATTGGGCAAAAAATCTATTTGGCCTGCCTGTCACTGTGCTCAGTGTTCTGGGTCAGTGTCTGCTGGGGGTAATAGTTCTCCAAAATCATACGCAGCCAGCTAAGTGTTACAGCAGGCTTGCGCCAAATTATTTCCTGGCGTTCCGTAAGCGAACTCAGCCTCCAACCACAGGCCAATAAGCGGCACATTTAATTACAGCGTTGTGTTTCTGCATTCCTGGTAATACAGCATGCTGAGGGGTAGGGGTAGGCCTAGAGGACGTGGGCGCGGCCGAGGACGCGGAGGCCCTAGTCCGGGTGTGGGCACAGGCCGAGCTCCTGATGCAGGTGTATCGCAGCTGACTGCTGCGGGATTAGGAGAGAGGCACGTTTCTGGCGTTCCCACATTCATAGCACATTTAATGGGTCCACGCGGTAGACCTTTATTAGAAAATGAGCAGTGTGAGCAGGTCCTGTCGTGGATGGCGGAAAGTGCTTCCAGCAACCTATCGTCCACCCACAGTTCTGCGCCATCCACTGCTGCAACTCAGAATCCTCTGGCTGCTGCTCCTCCTTCCTCCCAGCCTCCTCACTCCATGAAAATGAGACATTCTGAGGAGCGGGCAGACTCCCAGGAACTGTTCTCGGGCCCCTGCTCAGATTGGGCAGCAGTGGTTCCTCTTCCACCAGAGGAGTTTATCGTGACTGATGCCCAACCATTGCAAAGTTCCCGGGGTCCGGGGGATGAGGCTGGGGACTTCCGGCAACTGTCTCAAGACCTTTCAGTGGGTGAGGAGGCCGATGACGATGAGACACAGTTGTCTATCAGTGAGGTAGTAGTAAGGGCATTAAGTCCGAGGGAGGAGCGCACCGAGGATTCTGAGGAAGAGCAGCAGGACAATGAGGTGACTGACCCCACCTGGTTTGCTACACCTACTGAGGACAGCTCTTTAGAGGGAGAGGCAAGGGCAGCAGCAGGGCAGGTTGCAAGAGGCAGTGCGGTGGCCAGGGGTAGAGGCAGGGCCAGACCGAATAATCCACCAACTGTTTCCCAAAGCGCCCCCTCGCGCCATGCCACCCTGCAGAGGCCGAGGTGCTCAAAGGTCTGGCAGTTTTTCACTGAGAGTGCAGACGACCGACGAACAGTGGTGTGCAACCTTTGTCGCGCCAAGATCAGCCGGGGAGCCACCACCAACAGCCTCACCACCACCAGCATGCGCAGACATATGATGGCCAAGCACCCCACAAGGTGGGACGAAGGCCGTTCACCGCCTCCGGTTTGCACCGCTGCCTCTCCCCCAGTGCCCCAACCTGCCACTGAGATCCAACGCCCCTCTGAGGACACAGGCACTACCGTCTCCTGGCCTGCACCCACACCCTCACCTCCACTGTCCTCGGCCCCATCCAGCAATGTCTGTCAGCGCAGCGTCCAGCCGTCGCTAGCACAAGTGTTTGAGCGCAAGCGCAAGTACGCCGCCACGCACCCGCACGCTCAAGCGTTAAACGTGCACGTAGCCAAATTTATAAGCCTGGAGATGCTGCCGTATAGGGTTGTGGAAACGGAGTCCTTCAAAAGTATGATGGCGGCGGCGGCCCCGCGCTACTCAGTTCCCAGTCGCCACTACTTTTCCCGATGTGCCGTCCCAGCCCTGCACGACCACGTCTCCCGCAACATTGTACGCGCCCTCACCAACGCGGTTACTGCCAAGGTCCACTTAACAACGGACACGTGGACAAGCACAGGCGGGCAGGGCCACTATATCTCCCTGACGGCACATTGGGTGAATTTAGTGGAGGCTGGGACAGAGTCAGAGCCTGGGACCGCTCACGTCCTACCCACCCCCAGAATTGCGGGCCACAGCTCGGTGCTGGTATCTGCGGCGGTGTATGCTTCCTCCACTAAACCACGCTCCTCCTCCTCCTCCTCCAACGCAACCTCTGTCTTGCAATCAAGATGTGTCAGCAGCAGCATGTCGCCAGCAGTCGGTGTCGCGCGGTGTGGCAGCACAGCGGTGGGCAAGCGTCAGCAGGCCGTGCTGAAACTACTCAGCTTAGGAGATAAGAGGCACATGGCCCATGAATTGCTGCAGGGTCTGACAGAGCAGACCGACCGCTGGCTTGCGCCGCTGAGCCTCCAACCGGGCATGGTCGTGTGTGACAACGGCCGTAACCTGGTGGCGGCTCTGCAGCTCGGCAGCCTCACGCACGTGCCATGCCTGGCCCACGTCTTTAATTTGGTGGTTCAGCGCTTTCTGAAAAGCTACCCACGCTTGTCAGACCTGCTCGGAAAGGTGCGCCGGCTCTGCGCACATTTCCGCAAGTCCCACACGGACGCTGCCACCCTGTGCACCCTGCAACATCGGTTTAATCTGCCAGTGCACCGACTGCTGTGCGACGTGCCCACACGGTGGAACTCTACGCTCCACATGTTGGCCAGGCTCTATGAGCAGCGTAGAGCTATAGTGGAATACCAACTCCAACATGGGCGGCGCAGTGGGAGTCAGCCTCCTCAATTATTTTCAGAAGAGTGGGCCTGGTTGGCAGACATCTGCCAGGTCCTTGGAAACTTTGAGGAGTCTACCCAGGTGGTGAGCGGCGATGCTGCAATCATTAGCGTCACCATTCCTCTGCTATGCCTCTTGAGAAGTTCCCTGCAAAGCATAAAGGCAGACGCTTTGCACTCGGAAACAGAGCCGGGGGAAGACAGTATGTCGCTGGATAGTCAGAGCACCCTCCTGTCTATATCTCAGCGCGGTGAGGAGGAGGAGGAGGAGGAGGAAGATGAGGAGGAGGGGGAAGAGACAGCTTGGCCCACTGGTGAGGGTACACATGCTGCTGGCCTGTCATCCTTTCAGCGTGTATGGCCTGAGGAGGAGGAGGAGGAGGAGGATCCTGAAAGTGATCTTCCTAGTGAGGACAGCCATGTGTTGCGTACAGGTACCCTGGCACACATGGCTGACTTCATGTTAGGATGCCTTTCTCGTGACCCTCGTGTTACACGCATTCTGGCCACTATGGATTACTGGGTGTACACACTGCTCGACCCACGGTATAAGGAGAACCTTTCCACTCTCATACCCGAAGAGGAAAGGGGTTCGAGAGTGTTGCTATACCACAGGACCCTTGCGGACAAACTGATGGTAAAATTCCCATACGACAGCGCTAATGGCCGAAGGCGCAGTTCCGAGGGCCAGGTAGCAGGGGAGGCGCGGAGATCAGGCAGCATGTACAGCCCAGACAGTGCAACAGTCTTTAAGGCCCTTGACTGCTTTATGGCTCCCAAGCAAGACTGTGTCACCGCTCCCCAGTCACGGCTGAGTCGGCGGGAGCACTGTAAAAGGATGGTGAGGGAGTACGTAGCCGATTGCAGCACCGTCCTCCGTGACGCCTCTGCCCCCTACAACTACTGGGTGTCGAAGCTGGACACGTGGCCTGAACTCGCGCTGTATGCCCTGGAGGTGCTTGCTTGTCCTGCGGCTAGCGTCTTGTCAGAGAGGGTGTTTAGTGCGGCTGGGGGAATCATCACAGATAAGCGTACCCGCCTGTCAACCGACAGTGCCGACAGGCTTACACTCACCAAGATGAACAAAGCCTGGATTTCCCCAGACTTCTCTTCTCCACCAGCGGACAGCAGCGATACCTAAGCAATACGTAGGCTGCACCCGCGGATGGAAGCATCGTTTTGTATCCCCATCAAAAACGGGGACCTTTTCGCTTCATCAATCTGTGTATAATATTCCTCCTCCTCCTCCTGCTCCTCCTCCTGAAACCTCACGTAATCACGCCGAACGGGCAATTTTTCTTAGGCCCACAAGGCTCAGTCATATAATTTTTCTAAACAATTTTTATACGTTTCAATGCTCATTAAAGCGTTGAAACTTTCACCTCAACCAATTTTTATTTTAACTGGGCTGCCTCCAGGCCTAGTTACCAATTAAGCCACATTAACCAAAGCGATTAATGGGTTTCACCTGCCCTCTTGGTTGGGCATGGGCAATTTTTCTCAGGTACATTAGTACTGTTGATACACCAATTTTTGGGGGCCCTCGCCTACAGTGTAATCCAATTAATTTTTAGCCCACCTCCATTACATCTGACGTTACCTCAGCTGTGATGGGCAATGCAATGGGATATTTTTATGTACCACCGGTGGGTTCCAGGGAGCCACCCATGCTGTGGGTGCACACGGAATTCCCATTGCCGAGTTGTACCTGCCTGTGACTATTTATAAAAAAACGCGGTCTGACTGGGGCATGCAGACACCTTGACAGAATGAATAGTGTGTGGCATATAGGTTCCCCATTGCTATGCCCACGTGTGCAGCTCCTGATGGCGGTGGCACAGGATTATATTTCTCATTGCTTCTGTACAGCATTGTGGGCTATCGCCCCGCCCCTTTTAAAGAGAGTCGCTGCCTAGCCGTGCCAACCCTCTGCAGTGTGTGCCTGCGGTTCCTCTGGCAGACGCACTTATAAATAGACATGAGGGTGGCGTGGCATGAGGGCAGCTGAAGGCTGCGCAGGGACAATTTGGTGTGCGTTGTGGACACTGGGTCGTGCAGGGGGGGTTGGGCAGCATGTAACCCAGGAGAAGTGGCAGCGGAGTGTCATGCAGGCAGTGATTGTGCTTTGTTGGAGGTAGTGTGGTGCTTAGCTAAGGTGTGCATTGCTAATGAGGGCTTTTCAGAAGTAAAAATTGTTGGGAGGGGGGGGGGCCCACTCTTGCCGCTATTGTGGGACCTGGGAACTTGAGATGCAGCCCAACATGTAGCCCCTCGCCTGCCCTATCCGTTGCTGTGTCGTTCCTATCACTTTCTTGAATTGCCCAGATTTTCACAAATGAAAACCTTAGCGAGCATCGGCGATATACAAAAATGCTCGGGTCGCCCATTGACTTCCATGGGGTTTGTTACTTGAAACGAACCCTCGAGCATCGCGAAAAGTTAGTCTCGAGTAACGAGCACCCGAGCATTTTGGTGCTCGCTCATCTCTATTCATATTCTAAAGGATTCTATTTTATTCTAAATTAGCACCATTGCTATTTTTTCCTTCCTCCTATTAGTATGGCATAAGTCACTTTTATTCTTCTTTCTGCTTCTAATTGTCTTCATCCTGTGCCCCGGTCTTCTCCTTTATTTACCAACACTTAACCCGTTAATGGCGCTGCTCTTTTTTTTCCATTTTCGTTTTTTCCTCCCCCTTTAAAAAAAATCATAACTCCTTTATTTATCCATCGACGTCGCTGTATGAGGGCTTGTTTTTTACGAGCAAGCTGTATTTTTCAATGGTGCTATTTAATGTACCATATAATGTACTGTAAAAATTTTTTAAAATTTTAAGTGGAGTAAAATGAAAAAAAAACAAACCCCGACATTCCATGATTTTCAGTGCATCTTGTTTCTACGGCGCACAAACTGCAACAAAAACGACATGATAACTTTATTCCATTGGTCAGTACGATTACTACGATACCAAACTTGTTTTTTTGCTGTACTACTTTTATTTTTTTTCAAAGACATTTTATTTTTTTTTTTATTATTTTCTACCATCATTTTCAGTCAACATAGTTGTGCAAGGGCTCGTTTTTTGCGGATGTCCTGTAGTTTACAATAGTACCATTTTGGAATACATATGACTTATTATTCCCTTTTTATTGCATTTTTTCCTGAGAGACAGGGTGACTGAGAAAGTGCATTTCTGGTGTTCTTTATTTTTTTTTCAGACGACGTTCACCGTGCGGGGTAAATGATGTGCTACTTTGATAAATCTGACTTTTGTGGACATGGAGATGCTAAATATGTATTTTTGCTTTATGATTTAGATTTTTTATTATAGATATCACAAAAGGGGGGTAATTTAAAACTTGTATTCCTTTTTTTTGTTTTTTTTACAATTAATAGAACTTTATTGATCTTATTTTTACTTTTTTCTTAGCCCCCCTGGGAGACCACAACTAGCGATGATTTGATCTCTCCTGCATCGCTATAGCATTACATCATACTGCAATCTGAAAGGCAGTCTATCAGGCCACCCCATGGGGATGGCTTGATAGGCAGTCTGCCAAGATAGCCCTGGGGCCTTTCAGAAGGACCCCGGCTGCCATGACACCCATACGGCTCCCAGTGATCTCAGAGGGGGGTATGGATCCCCTAAACATCATTCAGGGGATTTAAATGCCGCTCTCAGAACTGACAGTGGGATACAAAGGGCTAATAGCTGCGGTCGGCCGCTCGGCCAATTGCAGCTATTGTCCGCGAGTGTCAGCTGTAATAAACAGCTGACGCCCGCACTGTATGAAGAGAGGTTGCCCCGCGATCTCTCTTCATACAGACCCCGCACCTGCATGACATAAATGTACAGCATATAGTGGGAAGGGGTTAAGGTAAAAATAGATGCTTGCTTTAGGTACTGTGTGATTAAAACAAAAACAAAAATGGCTGGCTAGGCGATAAAATAAAAAAAGGTTGCATACTCAACTGTTTTGGCCCCTCGGGACCCAGTTGAGCGGCTCTATCATCTTCCACTGTGGATGACCGAAAGAGGTCTTCAATATATATATATATATATATATATATATATATATATATATATATTATATACACACACACACACACACACAGACTGTAGCAAAAAAAAGCCAGATCTAGCGCTATATCCTAATACTGGTGTTCTATATTGAAATAACAATAGCATACTTAAATAGGAAGATGTGGATGCGCTAAACGATGGTATGGTGTATGGGCCCTTGTGGACCCGGAACATGTATTTCAACTTTGCATTGTAGCCCTCCTTTAATAGATAGAGGGGAAAGCCCAATTGCAAAGTTTTGGATGACTAAAATAAGGAAAGCATTTTTGAATTGTCCTCCTTCTGCTAGACCAGTATTTGTGACTACATCCTGTGTATACTCCAATACATTTCAGGGAAAATATCTGGCTGCCTTAGGGCGCCCACCCACTGGCGATTTTTTTTTCTTTGCGTTTTGCGTTTTTTCTCAAGAGCAATTAGAATTGAATGTACTCCAGTCCACTGGCGTTTTTTTTTGCGTTGCGTTGCGTTTTTTAACATAGGAACTGTCAGTTGCATATGTGTCCTTATTTTTCTCCTAATGCACCCATGAAAGTCAATTGAAATTAATGGAAAAGCCGCAAAAACGCCGCGAAAACGCGGCAAAAAACGCCGCGAAAAACACGCGGAAAACGCGGGGAAAACGCTGCGTTTTTCACGCACGAAAATCGCAAACGCCAGTGGGTGGGCGCCCTTAGGTTCCCCTAATTCACAATCAGCTGTTCGTCAGGAGTGCCAGATGCTGTTTGTGCTGGGCGATGCATTCTTAAAGGGTCTCTGTCTGATATTACAACACCTTTAAGTTTTCAATTTAGTTCTTTTCACTAGCATTTTTTTTAACACTGTGATATCGCTACGTTTTTTTCAATAAGACTTTCTAATGTTAAAATCGCATTGCACAAAAATCGTAATGCACACACTTGTGATTTTTGTGCGATGCAATTTTAACATTAGAAAGTCCCATTGAAAAAAAACGCAGCGTTAAAAAAACCGCTAGTGCGTAAAATGCCCTTATACTGGGGAACACAGTTTTTGTTGACTTCGGCTTTTCAGGTGATTTAGAGTAAAATAGGAATGCTGATTTCAAAAATGTAGTTAGTTTTCTTCCATCAGGGCAGTTTTTTTCTCTACAGCTTATCTTAATGCGATTACTTGAGCCTGGGTCAAGTGGAGCACTACTGTTCTCCCATTGGCTGAGAGCAAACCTCCCTTGAGTAGAGAGGGGTGGAGGATGATCCTGGTGACTGGAGACAGGTTGCTATTTGTCTAGGCTATTCAGTTATTACAAACACAATTGGATCATTTGTGTTGACCTTAAAATGCTATGCTTCCTTCTTGGTCAGCAATGTGGATACACCAAGTATCCCTGTTATCTGTATATGTGAGATAGCAGAGCTCATGAGAAGCATTGGGTAGAAAGGAATTGGCCTGCAAGATCTGACCTCAACCCTGGTGATCCAAGCATTCTACAGGAGCCACATGTTGACAGAAACATTATTATATTCCCACCTTTGCACTTGAAACTGGGTCTCATGAAACAATGTGTTACAGCTTTGCCAACTGAAGGAGAGTGTTTCAAGTACCTCATTTTGGCATTTCCTAGCCTGTCACTTGAAAAAATAAAAGCCGGTGTGTTTGATGGTCCACAAATTCAGCAACTCATCAAAGAGGGAACTATTGGTAAGGCCAAAATATATCCACAGCTGTAGAAAGGTACAGACATCGCCCCCCTCCACTATATCCGAAAGAGTAGTGACTCCATGTCATCCCCAGAAGGTGATGTCTGGCATGCACGGTAAGTGCAGGAGATTGGGATTGCTCCATAGGGGAGTCTGAGGTGACCATTTGGCTGCTTTATCGTGTATTAGATGAAGGGCATTATTCCAGACTTTGAGAGTCACCCATATATGTGCTGCTAGAGTACTTATACGTGAGGTCGGGCCCCTTAGCAGCCAGCCTCCCAGGGTTATAATTAGTGGATAACAGCCACGACCCTGCACATACAAACTGGCTAGCTAAGTAGTAACAGCAAAAGTTGCAAAGAGCCAGACCCCCCTCCTCTGTGGACAAGCAAAGGGCCTCCAGCTTAATTGTGGAGAAATGTTAAGGGATTAAGATGGGGTGTTTTGAAATACATACACAAATTTGTCAGTAGCTTAAATTTTTATTAGATTTATATGACCCACTAGTATCAGTGGGATCAAAGCCCACCTTGTTGCCATATTTTTTGCCCATCCCCAAAGTGGAGCAAGGTTGGCTGTGTAAAAATAATCAGTGGACCTCTGTATTTTTATGCCCAAGTAGGCAACATTGTCCATCCATCTCAGGGGAAAAAGGGAGAACTAGGGAGACCGCATGGCTATCAACTGCCAGAAGTAGTCTTGTCCCAATTGACCTTCACTCTAGGGCATACTCCAAAAGTATCAAAAATAGAAAGGACTGAGGTCAAGGATGACTCTGGATATTGTAAGAACAGCAAAGTATCTTCCACATATAACGCCACGTGTTTTTTATAGGTTCTGAATTGGAACCCCATGACCTCCATGGACGTCCAGATTTGGATTGCAAGTGTTTCAATTGCAATAGCAAAAAGTGCTAGGAACAGAGGGCAGTCCTGGCACATTCCCCTAGCAATGCAAAACTGTTCAGATACATTGGTGTTTGTCCATATCCAAGATACTGGGGAATAATATAATGCTTGTACCCATTTAATACAATTTGTCCCAAAGCGAGACATCATCTCCCATTAATATTTCCACTCCACAGAGTTAAAGGCCTTAGCTTGATTAGTTAACACCAAAGTATGTTAACCATGGTTAGACTGGGATAATGCTAGGTTAGTAAAAAGATACCTGACATTCATGGCTGCGCTTTTACCCAGCCTCAGTCATCTGGGTCTTTCCTGGGCTTGAGAATTAAGACTATCAGGGCCTCTCGCATAGTCCCCGGAAGGATTCCCTCCCGAAGGAGGTTTGGGGCTATGAACTCCATATTTTTCTTGTACCATTCCATTGGAAGCTCATCGGGTCCTGGGGATTTCCTGTTCAGGAAGGATGGAATAGCTTCCTCTATCTCCTCCTGCTCCAAATCTCCATCTAGCATATTCTTACTACTTTGGGGCAATTTTGGGAAGATAATATTGTCCAGATAGGCAGTTAGGGCTTCCTCGGGACAGTTGAGTTTAGAAGTATATAGGCTTGTGTACAAATTGGCGAATAGAGTATTAATGACCTTGGGGTCAGTAACCTTAGCTCTAGATACATCTCGGACTGGGGGTATAGCACTGTCCTCACTACCGAGATAAGCCAGTAATCGACCATTTTTATCTCCTTGGTCAAAAACTTAATGTTGGGAGAGTGGGAGCTTCTTCCTAGTATAATCAAGTAGTAATAGTTTACTCCCTTCGTAAGCCATTAAGAGCAGCGAGTGTATTTTCAGTGGGATTTGTGGTGCAGCAGACTTCGGCCTCAGAGAGGCGGTGTTCTAGATCAAGTCTATCTTGCTGTAGAGATTTTCTATAGGTAGAAATGACTATAGTTTAAAAACCTCTAGTGAAGGCTTTGAAAGCCTCCCAGACCATGGACTCGGTTGCCAAAGCGGTATTTACCCCCCCAGTAGAATTCCGACTGCTGACCAGCATGAGCACAGACCTCCTGCTGGTCAAGCCATAAGGGATTGAGCTTCCACAGGGGTCCTGTACTCCCTCCTCTCAAATTGAGATGAATGATCAGAGATAACCCGAGGTAAATAAGAGACGTCACAAACCAAGGGGAGACACTCCGGGGGCCCAAAAGATAAATCTATTCTGAAGAAAGAGCCATGAGACACTGAGTGTCAAGAGTATGCTGTGTCACGTGGATGCTTTAGGCCCCATATCTCTTCCAGCAACTAGGAGGAGGTCCATGTAGGTAATTGGGAAATCATCGTATTCGTCTGGCAGTAATATTGAATCCCTTTATAGAGGTAATATGTAATCACTGTATGATGGTAATATTTGGTCCTGGTATTTGATAACTAGAAATGTACATGAATCATTTTTTTTGTAAAGCCCTTACAACCCCTCTGGAGATATTAAGAGTTCAGCTCTACAGCGCTCTGAACGTCGCCTCCTGATTACTGATTATCTCGAATGTTTTGTTAATGCAGCATTTCAGTATTTGGTGCCCCATTCCTAATTTTCCCCAGGGCCATACTTTCTTTAAAACCGGCTCTGATCCTGGTGACAGACATTATGTCAGATTGCCTTGGTGTCTACAAAAGATTAAAATAAATCTATAAAGGTAAAAAGAAACTCTTGAAATATGACATTATATGGAGCAGCACCAAAAATATCACTATAAATATTAAATAAAATATCCTTATATTAATACATCGGTGGAGAACATGTAATAGATATACATTTTATGCAGGTTCATGGCATCCTGCTTGTTAGCTGAAAGTAGAGCCTCGGGTAGCCTCAAAGGCAACCTCCGTGAGTAGAATTCCACTCAGAGTATGCCTACGTCCTTCAGTGTTTGAGTGCTGAGTGATTCGTGAACATGGGCGATTCCTAAAGTGGATATTATCAGCTTCAGACCAAATTGCTGGCATTCTAATGTGACAAGCCTAAAAGGCATAGCAGTCAGTAGAAGCAGCCGGGAGGCATTTATAGAGGTGCTGCACATATCTTTAAAACAAATGGCTTTTTATCAATTTTCTCAGTCCTGAGTCAGATGATTTTGCGGTTTATTACTTTGGCGCCTACTAGTAAGTAACACGCACAGTGCCAAGCTAAATCTATCGTTACTCTGGACAACTTATCAAAAAAAAAATCACAAGCAATCAACAATTTTTACAGTCTGGAAAACCAAAATACAGCATAAAGATTATGGAGGAAACTAATCAACCCCCATAGACCAAATGTTTGGTGTACAAAACTGTGAACATTTTGTGCAAGTCTGATTTGCTCAAAAATGTTGTGACTTTTAGGGTTTTTGCTCCCTGGTTGTCATTTTTCAATGGGCTCAAATTCGACAGCTAACTCTAGTATAATGTTATACATTGCAGTCACCTAATAGTCGGGTGCCGGTTACTATACAGTGATTACAGCACAGTTGGTTCCAGTGATCACAGGTGATGTATTCTCTATTTGGAGTCACGCATTTTCCCTTTTCTTCTCTTCTAGTCTCAGACCGCCATGAAGAATTCTTCCAACCATGACTCATCTCTACACACCTCCCTCATTATGCCACTACTCCCGATGTCATGTCCCTCTAAGGGTGGCTTCACACAAGAGTGGTTTTGTGCATGCATACACGCGCACAAAAACACGCATCTATAAGCCATGGTATATTCCCTATGGTGTGTTCACATGTCCGTGTTTTACAGGTGCGTGCCTGCAAAGATAGAACATGCGTGCACCATAGGGAATGTACGCATTGTTTTCAATGGAGCCACAGCTACTGCCGGGGGCTCCATTGAAAACAATGGTCTGCAGGCACCCCTGCATTGTATTTCCTGGAAGGGCTTTACATATAAGCTCTTCACTGAAAAACTAGAAATTTAGTGTAATAAATAAATAAACGTATCTATCCGCCGCTGCCGTGTCCCCCGCGGGGATGAAGAACACATCTGCCGCATGCGGCAGATGATAACTTCATCCCCGCTAATAAAAAGAATTCCCTGCTGCTACATCTGCCACATCTTTGACAGATGCAGCAGAGGAATTCTTCTATTCCCTACATGACAGCTGCAGAAGAGAATCCTGCTGTCGGCATCCCGGGGATTTAAAATTCCTGCCTGCTGGTAGCTCTGATTGTGATTGGCTGGAACACTCAGCAAATCACAATCAGAGCTACCAGCAAGCGGAGATTTTAAATCCCCGCCTGCAGATAGATCAGAACTGCAAAGCCGGGGACAGCGCAGAGAGGACGCAGCTGAGCCATGGCAGCTGAATGGGAGTGAGGTTTCTTTTTTACACTTTTTTTTCATGGTTTTTCAGGGAAGGGCTTATGTTAAAGCCCTTCCCTGAAATCCAATGATGGGGATGCCGGCAGAAGGATCCTCTATCGCAGCTCTCATGTGTGACAGCTGCGGTAGGGAATAGAAGAATTCCTCTGCTGCATCTGTCACAGATATGGCAGCAGGGAATTCTTTTTACTAGCTGGGATGAAGGAAACATCTGCTGCATGCGGCAGGCGTGTTCTTCATCCCCGCGGGGGTGACGGCTGCGGTGGAGGGGTAAGTATTTTTTTTTTACAGCAAAATGTTTATTTTTCAGGGAAGGGCTTATATGTAAAGCCCTTTCCTAAAAAAGAAAGCAGAGGGCCGGCAGAGCATTGTTGTCAATGAGGCCGCCGGCAGCAGCCCCGCTCCGTTGAAAACGATCCACGCAGCTGCATACATGCGTGTTTTTGCTCGTACGTAGGTGCGCACCTATCTACGCACCTATGTACGCACAAAAGCATGCTCGTGTGAAGCCACCCTGGGGCAGGGTAAAAGTGCAGCCATGAATGTCAGGCATCTTTTTACTCTAACCAGGGTAAGTGTACTTTGATGTTTACTAATCAAGCTAAGGCCTTTAACTCGGTGGAGTGCAAATATTAATGGGAGGTGATGTCTTGCTTTGGGACAAATTTTATCAAATGGGTACAAGCATTATATTATTCAACGGTAGCCCAGATATGAACAAACACTAATGTATCTGAACAGTTTTGCATTGTGTTCTTCATCCCCGCAGGGGACACGGCAGCGGTGGAGAGGTAAGTTGTTTGTTTTTTTTACACTAAAATGATTGTTTTTCAGGGAAGGGCTGAAATATAAAGCCCTTCCATTAAAAACAATTCAGGGGTGCCGGCAGACCATTGTCCTCAATGGAGCCGCCGCGGCTCCATTGAAAACAATACACGCAGCTGCATACACACGTCTTTTTGCTCGTACCTAGGTGCGCACGTATGTACGCACCTATGTACACACAAAAACACGCTCGTATGAAGCCACCCTAGGTACTACTACTCTCTGTGACCCAACAAATTAACAGTACTCTCTCTGTGGCCCCACAAATTAATAGTGCTTCCTCTGTGGCCTCACAAACTATTAGTGCACCTTCTGAGCACTTAAAATTATAATTCCCTTTCTGTGTCCGCCTCCCCCTAGCCTGTAGCAACAGCCGAAAAAACCTTTCATTCAGGCTACTGCTCAGTCCCGCAAAGCTCCGTGCCATGCATAGCCTGCTTCTGCTCCATCTCCTGTTCTCACGACAGATAGGGGAAGGAGTTGGACTAGGAACTACATAAATCCATGTAACACCTGGCAGTACCATGAGTTAAAGGAGCCCAGTGAGTCATAAGGTGAGACAACAGGAAGGGGCTATTCAACCTTGGCTCCCAGTCCCATGTGACCCATAATGACCTTATGGTCTGCTGCAATTCATGGCACTACGAGCCATAATTACCAGCATTTACTGTAGACTGTAAAATGATAATTGCTACCACAATGACCAACTCAAATACTTCAAGTCTAAAAAAACAAACCAAAAGAAATGTGGGCGCCTCTATCTTTTTCATAAGCACTGGAAAATGTCTCCTAATTCTGTTGACAGTCCAGGAATTAATGGACAGATAGCAACCCTGCTAGAAACGTAACTTGCTAATTATCCCTAAGGCCTCGGTCACACGGGCGATTTTTGGTGCAATCTGCGCATGCGCATGCGATCACCGATTTTAGAGAGCCATGGCTTTGCAATGGTATCGGACACATGGGCTCTTTTTATGCGCTCGTCCAATTAATTATAGAACAGAAATCGCAGATCGCGCCTGTTCTCTATATGCGCTCAATGGGGCCGGCGGCAGCAGCGCCGACCCCATTGAGAACATATACTACACAAATCATTCTCCTCATGATACTCACCTTGTCCCAGCAGACAGAGTTCAGCCGCGGCCGGCAGTTCTCCTGAACTGCTGTGAGTAGTATTCAGCAGGCAGGAATTTAAAATCCCGCCTGCTGAATGAGCTGCCTCTGATTGGTCACAGCCCTCACCAATCAGAGGCAGCTCTCACTCACCCATTCATGAATTCATGAATGGGTGAGTAAGTACTGTCTGTTATTGGCTCAGCGCAGGGACCAATCAGGGGCAGCTCTCAGCTGTCATTCAACAGCGCTCCACTACTCCTAGCCACGTTTCAAAGGAAACGCGGCTAGGAGCAGATTTTTCGGGCGATTTTTCGGCCCCGGTCACACGATTTGCGGATGCGCATTCGTCATGCGGTCCGCAAATCGCGGCAAAAAACGCCCGTGTGACCGAGGCCTTAGGCTGAGCTTGCAAACTTTTTCCTACCTGGGTCTCACCAATTAAAAGACTTCATTGGTTGACGGTTATGGCAAAATTGAAATGTAACTTAATTTACCTTTCATTTATCTCTTCAATCCAGTATACCATTAAAATCAGCACCAGATGTGTAAATTATTATGCTAAATCAGAGGTTGAGCAGCTTATGACTGCTTCTATCGCACCAGCTGAGTCTCAAAGTCAAGCTGAAGCTGAGCACTTCTGCCTGCTCATTTTAGCAAATGGTGGGGGTCTTGGCACTACATCCACACCAATTGATACTTCTTCCATATCACTACGATATGTGATAAGTTTTTTTTAAGTTCAGTTACACCATAAGTAAATTAAAGGAAGTCAAACATTCAGAAACTTCATATAAAGAAGTGTTGAGGAGAAGCCAAAGAGTTAAGCCCTGTTTCGCGTTGAACTTTGTTAAAAGTTTGTTTCAGCACGAAACAGGGTTCTACTGGTTCAGTTCGCTCAACACTAGTCCTGAACATTGATGCATGAGGGTGCATTCACATGACCAAGCATGAGTCGCACCCAGCATTCTCAGGAACGACTCGCATTGCACACAACATCTAGTCACTCTTTGCTGTGTGATGGAAGACTCACATGACAATAAAACATGCTGCGATGTCTCCATCTCACAGCAAGTTTCCCATGTAAGTAGACCAATTGAAAAGAATGGCTTCTGCTTTCATGTGAGATTTGTGCATCTTGCAACACATAAAACTCACCAGATTTTATCACCCGTGTGAATGCACTCTAAAAAAAAAATAATATATACTCACCTTGTCCCTGCAGCCGGAGTTCAGCCGCGGCCGGCTGGCAGTTCTCCTGAACTGCTCTGTGTAGTATTCAGCAGGTGGGGATTTAAAATCCCCGCCTGCTGAATGAGCTGCCTCTGATTGGCCACAGCCTTCACCAATCAGAGGCAGCTCTTACTCACCCATTCATGAATTCTGAATGGGTGAGTGAGTGCTGTCTCTGATTGGCTGAGCGTAGGAACTAATCAGGGGCAGCTCTCAGCTGTCATTCAATAGCTGAGAGCTGCCCCTGATTGGTCCTTGCGCTGAGCTGTGAGGGCTGTGACCAATCAAAGGCAGCCCATTCAGCAGGCGGGGATTTTAAATCCCCGCCTGCTGAATACTACACAGAGCAGTTCAGGAGAACTGCCGGCCGGCCGCACTGCACTCCGGCTGCAGGGACAAGGTGAATATGTAATTTTTTTTTATTTTTACACATTTTTGGATGTTTTTCAGGGAAGGGCTTATATTTTTAAGCCCTTCCCAAAAATTCATGCTGCGCTCGCCGGCAGCCCATTGCTTTCAGTGGAGCCGGCTGTATTGCGAGCTCCATTGAATTCAATGGGCGAACATCGTTCTTCTCTGCCACAGCTGTTACAGCTGTGGCAGAGGAGAATGATCTTCATAGTATATGTTCTCAATCGCCGGCCCCATTGAGCGCATATATAGAACACAAGGAATCGCAGAACGCAGATAGGCGCGATCTGCGATTCGTTGTGTCCTATAATTTATCGGACATCCGCATAAAAAGCGGAAATGTGAGAGATCCCATTGCGAAGCAATGGTTCTATATATGCGCAGATCGCATGCACATCCGCAAATTGCGGCAAAAAACCGGTCGTGTGACCGAGGCCTTAGAGCCATAAAAGACATACATACACCAGCTTTAGGGCCTTTGATGAACTTTATGTTTGGTTTGAACTTATTCAGACCAAACTGAACTTTTTACAAAAGCTCAATAAACCAGCTGAACCAAACTTTTCAAAAGGTCATTCATCACTACTTGGGAGTGGCAACAAAAAGTATCCCATTCTAGTGGACCCAACAAGCCTGTGCACTGGACTACCCATATACCTTAGACAGCCAGCCGTTGGTCAAACTATCTCACCTGTGCTCCTCACACATATGCATGCTCAGCCTGGCAAAGTGTTCTTGCATTTTGTATGTAGTAAAGAGAAAAAGATGCTGTCTGACACCTCTGGTGTCAGACAGCAACTACTGGATCTTGATCTCCTCCAACATCTGACATCAGAGGAGAACTGGTAGCCCCCCCCCCCCCCCCTACACATTAGATGATCATCTGGACCTGCTGAAATCTGTGGGTTTGGCTAATCTGGTGTGTATGGCCGTTCTTATAGGCAATCCCTAGAATTAAAGGGGTTGTCTGGATGGGACCTAATTTAAAAAAATTGATTCTAATCTATTAAAACAATAAAAGCAGTGGTATTTACTCATTCTCTCCCCGACGATCCAGTGCTGCAGCCCTTCAACCTTCCCAGTCTTTGTTTAGCTGCAATGTTCCCTTGTGCCCTTCCCCTGACATCCCTGCTCAGATGTTGGGAGCAATGATGTCAGTAGAACGGCATATGATGGCTGCAGCCTTTGATTGGCTGCAGTGGCCAAGTGGCAGCTGATTCTAAACAAAAACCGGGAGGACCAGAGAGCTGTAAAGCTGGATCGCTGGGGAAGAGGATGAGTAGGTAGTCCTGCTCTCATTGTTTGAACATATGTGGATACATTTTTAAAAATCGCCTCACACTCTATCAACCCCTTTAAATGGACACAGTGTAATACTTAATTTCCCCTGTGGGGGCACTGCAGACAAGTTCAAAGGTAATAGGGGGTTCTACTCCTGAGATTTCCTATGATTAGTTATCCCGGGGGCACTTTTCTAACAAAAAGGGGTTACCCAAAGCAGGGAAGGCCTTTAAAGTCTCTTTACATTAAAACGCCAGGAAAAGTCAAAATAATCTCATATGAGAATGATGCTGATTTTTAGACACATTGCTCATGAAACAAAACAGATTCTTCACGAGCCCGTACAGACGTTTTCAACAAGATAGCAAATGTATTTCTCTTGCTCTAAAACTTCTCACTTACTTAGCTGCTGAATCATTCAAAAGCGCTGCGCCTTGTACAAGACAATGGAGCAATATGTGAAATAAGGATTTATGAGGCTTTTTGAGGCATGAGACATCTACAGAATTGGGAAAGCTGTATTGAGTGGTAGAGACAAGTTTTTATATGAACCAACCTGCAAAAAAATTGGTAGAAGCCCAGGGGACAAAATGAAAACCTAACAATAAAGAAGTATGTGGTGAGTTCGCGCAAAATGAGCAATATACTGGTTTCTATTTAAATGTAAAGTAAGCAGATTTGTTTCCCTCAGACGGATTACATGATGGAGTCCCCCGATGGTTATCAAGCTTCATTTCTTATGGCTAATTCATGTTTTTCTTCTTGTAGTCTGTTTTGGTATCACTAGTTAATAACTGGTCTTCTATACTTGCGTGCGCGGCTCCCAACTTATCTGCAGCCTTTGTAAAGCCCTGCAGTTTGTCTTAAAGAAGTCTTCAACATTTAAAAATATCCTCATATAGCTGCATCTATCTCTCTATCCATCTCATATCTATCTATCTATCTATCTATCTATCTATCTATCTATCTATCTATCTATCTATCTATCCATCTATCTATCTCATATCTATCTATCTATCTCATATCTATCTATCTCATATCTATCTCTCTCATATCTATCTCTCTCATATCTATCTATCTCTCTATCTCTCTCATATCTATCTATCTCATATCTATCTATCTATCTCATATCTATCTATCTACCTCATATCTATCTATCTATCTCATATCTATCTATCTTTCTCATATCTATCTATCTCATATCTATCTATCTCATATCTATCTATCTCATATCTATCTACCTCATATCTATCTATCTATCTCATATCTATCTATCTTTCTCATATCTATCTATCTATCTCATATCTATCTATCTTTCTCATATCTATCTATCTCATATCTATCTATCTATCTATCTATCTATCTATCTATCTATCTATCTCATATCTATCTATCTATCTCATATCTATCTATCTATCTCATATCTATCTATCTATCTATCTATCTCATATCTATCTATCTATCTCATATCTATCTCTCTATCTATCTATCTCATATCTATCTATCTATCTCATATCTATCTATCTATCTATCTATCTATCTATCTCATATCTATCTATCTATCTCATATCTATCTCTCTCATATCTATCTATCTATCTATCTCTCTCATATCTATCTATCTCATATCTATCTATCTCATATCTCTCTATCTACCTCATATCTATCTATCTATCTATCTATCTATCTATCTATCTATCTATCTCATATCTATCTATCTTTCTCATATCTATCTATGTATCTATCTTATATCTATCTATCCCCTATCTATCTATCTATCTATCTATCTCATATCTATCTATCTATCTATCTATCTCCTATCTATCTATCTATCTATCTCATATCTATCTATCTATCTATCTATCTATCTCATATCTATCTATCTATCTCCTATTTATCTATCTCCTATATCTATCTATCTATCTATCTCCTATCTATCTATCTATCTATCTATCTATCTATCTATCTATCTATCTACCTCATATCTATCTATCTATCTATCCATCTCATATCTATCCATCTCATATCTATCTATCTCATATCTATCCATCTCATATCTATCTATCTATCTATCTATCTCATATCTATCTATCTATCTATCTATCTCATATCTATCTATCTATTTATACAGATTATAGAGCTACTGTAGATCCCGTATGGAGGGAACTACGACTCATTAATAATGATGTTATCATTTAGACAATGGGTTAGATGTAAAATGTTGCCCAACTCTTCAAGAGCCAATCGTCCCTTTCTTTACAATATACTGCATATCAAGACTGTTTGCTCATCTGAAGCAGTGATGACGTTAAAGGCAGTTTTATTGTTCGTGTTCTACGAATATTTATTGTTTAGACATGTTGTCTATCAATCTAATCTTGCATTATGATCCTGAGCTCCGTTGTTCTGTATGAGGCATGCATGCTGGGATGAGTTTAGTGATGCTGGAGTTATCTATTGTTCTCCAAACGCATCTATCATTTGTATTAGCTGTTCTAGGAATCATAAGAAACTTCTTCAATCCCCTTGTCACCTCTGGTAAACACAGGCTATAGCATTCTAAGCCCTTCCTTGCCGGTATTCCCAGTGTAACAAATCAATAGTACCTTCAAGTACTGAAAGAGTCGTTCAATCTATTCTACTAATTCATTCCACACAGTGCTAATTACTATTTGTTAGGTGGTGGCCATTTCTCATCACTGCACATCAGTGACAGGATTCTAAGCCCCGGTGAAAGACCAATACAGGTCACAAAAAGTTTGAACACAAGGGAAAATGTACAACCCGATTCTCGAAAAGTCAGGATGCTGTGTGAAATGTAAATAAGTGTAAAGAACAAAAGAATCATTTGGAAATCTCATATACGCATATTGTAATCACAGTGGAACATGGATCACATGTCAGAAGTTGAAAGGGAGATATTTTTCAATTCAGTTTTAAAAAATCAACTAATTTAGAAATTGATGGCAGCAACACATCTCAAAAAGGTCGGGACAGGGTTAAAAAAAGGGCTAGGAAAGTAAGTGGTAGTATTGAAAAACAGCTGGAGGGTCAAATTTCTACTAAGTTACATGACTGTGTATAAAAAGAGGATTATAAAGAGGCAGAGTCTCTGCCTTTCTAACATGTTCTCTACAGTTCATAATGTCATCAAAAGAAGTTCATGTGCACAAGGAACATGGCCGACGGTCGATATTGATTAGGGTGGAGCATGTAACTTACTTGATGAAAGACCTTGGTGATGTCACCATCAGATCAGAGGCGGAGCATGTAACTCCCTCACTCAGTCACTCACAGACAAGTGGTCATTAGTACTTTGACGGGGAACCTTTGGCCATCTTTGCTTCTGAGAGACTCTGCCTCTCTAACATGCTCTTTTTATTTACAGTCATCTGTAAGATGCAGAAACTGCGGTATATGGTGAAGAGCAATGTATTAGAAAAAAAACTTTCTGACAGTGAAGGTGAACAATGAGTAGAACAGTTACAATGGGAGGTGTTGAGTTCTCCTTCAATGGAAGTGTTCAAACAGAGTCCGGATAGACATCTGTCTGGGATGATTTAGTGAATCCTGCACTGAGCAGGGGGTCGGACCCGATGACCCTGGAGGTCCCTTCCTACTCTACCATTCTATGATTCTATGAAGACATGGTATCTGATAGAACTTACGCAGACTAGTAGAAACAATCAAAGATGTAAATGGTAAGGTTAGTTAGAGCAGAAATATTTAAATAAAGATGATTTTGTGGAAATCCATGTATATAGTTTTGTTAAACAAATTGAAAGTAGCATAGGGACATAAAACTAATGCACTGTAGACTCTGCACGTGAGTTTTTGATCTTTTTGAAGGCTGCTGTACACATACCCTAGTCCTAGTTGATGGCATATATTATTAGAGATTTCTTCAGTCCAGAGATCTGCACATGCCGTATGCCATTCAGTCTGAACCTTAATCTGAACCAGTCCACTGGAGCTACTGTTAAGAAGTCGTACTGGAAAACAAGAAGACAAGAAGAAGCCGATCAGGCATTTAAGCATAATCTACATTTATAATCTCTGAGTCATGCCTCAAGTGGTGCAAAAAAAACGGACTTCACAAGGCTGCAGTAATGGAAAGAAAAATGAGGGCATCAAAAGATGGCAACAAAAATATATATGTTTCGTAAAGGTATTTTATATTTTTAAGCAGTACTTCATAAAAAAACTATAAATTTGCTATCGCTTTAATCACACTGGGGCCTCGGTCAGACGAGTGTTCTATTCACGCTGCTTGCAGAGCACAGAACGCGCTTCTAATAGGAACCAATATGTGCCTATAGAAGAGCTCACATGAGAGAATGTTAGGCGCACGAAACGGCGCACACCTAACAAAGATAGGGCATGCTGCTGGTCACATGTAGCTCTGGGTTGCGCACCAAAGATAGGACCTGACCTACCTATGGTGTGCGCTGCGCAGGAGTTTCCATTGACTCCTACGGGAGCTGGAGTTTATGAAAACTCCTGCGCAGGAAAAGAAGATTTCTGCTGACCAAGGGAATACCCCGCTGCTCATAGCAGGACATTTAAAGCCTGCTGCCCAGAAGCACATTTTAAATGTCCTGCTGTAAACTCCAATAAGTCCCCACAGGGATAAAGGGATTCCCCTAGGGTTCACTTAACCCCCACGGGGACTAATAGGAATTTACAATGGGACATTAAAAATGTGCTTCTGGGCAGCAGGTTTTAAATGTCCTGCTGTAAGTACCGGGGTATTCCTCCAGGAGCGGGGAACAGTAGGAGACTCCCTCCTCCTCGCTCCTCAAGGGATAGCAGGGAGAGAGAGGGGGCAGGGTTACAGGGCTTTCCTCTAGGGCTTCCCCAAGAACGTAGGGGGAGTGAGTGAAGCTGGAGGGATCCACTCTCTAGCAATGCCTTGCTAGCCCCGCCCCCTCTATATTTTTGCTATAAGGAATCTGTGTGAGAAGCCCTATAGCCATGCCCACTCTCTGCCCTGCCCACTTTCTCTGCACTATAGGAATATCCCTTGGGGATCCCCAGAGCAGGGAAAGAGAACGGGACTATGGAATAATCCCCCAATACCCCATAGCAGGGAGAGAGCTCGGACATATGGGGGATTAACCCATATCCCCACTCTGTCTCTCCCTGCTAGGGAGAAATCCTGAAGCCCTGCGGTGCTTCTTCTCAGTCTCCTCCTGGAGCAGCTGCACTTTTTAAAGTGCAGATGCTTCAGTGAATGAGCAATTTTCATGAGCATGAAGCTTGAAACTTCTGTGCATGAAACATTGCCGGTTTTTACACACGCAAGGAGCGATCTTTTTTCCGGCTATCTGTGCGCAAGAAGAACGCTTTTGTGACCGAGGCCTGACCCACAAAATACAGATGCCATTTTTACTTTATCATGAATGCTGCAGAAATGAAAAAAAAAAGCTAAAAAAATGATGCAATGTATTTTCTATTTTGTTCCATTTACATATTTGTAACATTTTCCAACACATTATATGGTACAATAGATGGTACTATTGAAAAATATAACCTGTTCAGTAAAAATACAAGCTTTTATGAAGCTGAGTCCAGTAAAAATACAACTTTTTAAAAAACTTTTTGAAAGTGGAGGGACAAAATGAAAAGACAAAAATGGGCCAGAAGAGCTTAAAATCTACTATATCTAAAGTCTATGGGACCCTGCTGCACCCACATTGATACGTCACTGAACAGAATAAACATACCACACTTTGCTTCGTCTGAACCATCTTGGCAGTCCGTGTGGTTATCGCAGACGCTGCTCAAGGAGACGCACTGTCCACTATTACACTGGAAAGAAGATGCATCGCACGGCTCTGCAAAAACAGATATATGTGTTACCTAAGCAATTTCATAAGACACAAAGGGATCTCCACCGATGTTACAAAGGCAATTAGATGATTCATAGAAATTCACACCGGGATTTAATACTAACATTTATTTTTAGCAAGCTTTTAAAACATTAGTAATCCGAATCTCATCTGCGAGGCTCAATGTCTTGTCAATGTCACTCATAACTCGGTTATTTCTTAATGCATGTCCCACTTTTGCTCTTCGAATCTGCTAATTGCTGATCCAGGCCGGCACTCCACAGTTAACATGATAGAAATCCATGCTAGATCTGTTGTATCGCTAACTTTAGCAATTTCATTCTCTAAACTTTTCTCAGATCTGCTTCTCAGCACCAAATCAATTTCATTTCACAATAGGTACAAGTCGAAATTTGCCCAGAAATGATTGA
Organism: Eleutherodactylus coqui; assembly: GCF_035609145.1. Lineage (NCBI taxonomy): Eukaryota > Metazoa > Chordata > Amphibia > Anura > Eleutherodactylidae > Eleutherodactylus > Eleutherodactylus coqui. Next base: position 18,232,451 of record NC_089840.1, on the reverse strand, counting down.
CATTTTTCACACTTCTGGAGTTTCAGAACTCCTGCTGAACGCATTTAACATTTTATGTAAAATGTTGCCTTTTCTTTTCTTTCTTTTCTTCTGCTATTTTAAGCTTGAGTCAAGCGTCAGCGCTGCAGCAAAGAGTCACATATTATTCACCTATCACTCATGGTAAATGATGGTTAGAAAACATGGACAAAATGGCTTAAAAGGAATGTGTCATCAGAAAGTGACTTATTGTATAAATCAGGTTTGTATGTTAAACATTTTTTAAGCATTTTGGTTTGGCTTTTGATATACATTTATAAGAAATCCTAAAACCCTGCAGTTTTCTCACCGACCACCGAGCTTAATAATAGTCTTACACTCCCTGTTCTGTAGCGGAAACTTACATAGTCACATAGTATGTAAGGCCGAAAAAAGGCAAATGTCCATCCAGTTCACCTTGTTACCCCCCCCCCCCCTCCCCTCGCTCACCACCCATGTTGATTCAGAGCAAGGCAAAAAAAACCAAAAACAATGAGGTAGAAGCCAATTTTTCCCATTTAAGGAAAAAAAATTCCTTCCTGACTCAAATCTGGCAATCGGAACAAGCCCCGGATCACCGACCCTTCTGAAGTCATAACTTCTCAGTGGTCATCTCATTAACATCATAGGCAGGATTACAATGAAAGTTGACACCAATATATAGCTAACTCAGGGTCCCCAATTCACAATAGGTGATGGACATAGTTCACCTCTTCCACCTCCCTGCCTAGGTCCCACAGCATGCTTACAACACTCCCCCATATAATCCTATGGGTCTGGTCCTTTCCAATATGTAAATAGTTTTGCTGTAAAATATAACTAAAATGTGGTTAACTATGGCTCATGCAAGATGGCTGCCACCATGGTTATGTACAGAAAATCCTTACTTTCTTCTTCCCTTCCTTTTATTTCTGTCATTTTCTTCCTTCTATTCCTTACTTCCCTTCCTCTTCCTTCCCTTCCCAACCCCCGAACATTTTTTCAAAGTTTCTCAGAGCCCTGCAAAAAAAAAGCCATACTACTTTTGTTCTGCCAATACCCAATCCCCTCCTGCCCTCGACTTCTGGTTGCAGGTCAATTATATCCCAACAACAGGGAATGTGACTACTTGTGATGTCATAACTGGCTATATGAAGCTGCAAGGGACTGGACACTAGCAGAATGGGGTTGGCAAATGGGCGTTGTTACAGTATTTTGAGCAACTTTGACAATTTTGGGGGGAAAAATGAGAGGAAGTTCTATCTACTTTTTAAGGAAAGAAAGACAGTTTAAACCATTTATAATTGAAAGAAAGAAAGAAAGAAAGAAAGAAAGAAAGAAAGAAAAACATTTAAGCCAATTTTGAGCATTTTTGAAGTTTTTTAGAAAGAAAGAAGTTGAAACTATACTTGACCATTTAAAATGATGGTGGGATGTTTTGCCTACTGGTCCCTTCCATAGTCAGTCTATCTATCTATCTATCTATCTATCCCATATCTATCTATCTATCTATCTATCTCATATCTATCTATCTATCCCATATCTATCTATCTATCTCATATCTATCTATCTATCTATCTATCTATCCCATATCTATCTATCTCATATCTATCTATCTATCCCATATCTATCTATCTATCTCATATCTATCTATCTATCTATCCCATTATCTATCTATCTATCTATCAGAGATGAGCGAACGTACTCGGTAAGGGCGATTTCGCAAACTGAGATTTTCGAGTACTTCACTACTCGGGTGAAAAGTACTCGGGTGCGCCGGTGGGCGGGGGGGGGGGGGGGCGCAGCGGAGCGGGGGGTAGCAGCGGGGAACAGGGGGGAGCCCTCTCTCTCTCCCTCTCCCCCCACTCCCCTCTGCAACCCCCTGCTCACCCCCGGTGCACCCGAGTACTTTTCACCCGAGTAGTGAAGTACTCGAAAATCGCGGTGCTCGATTGCGAAATCGCCCTTACCGAGTACGTTCGCTCATCTCTACTATCTATCTAGCTATCTATCTATCTATCTATCTCATATCTATCTATCTCATATCTATCTATCTATCTATCTCATATCTATCTATCTACCTCATATCTATCTATCTATCTATCTATCTATCTATCTATCTATCTATCTCCTATCTCTCTCATATCTATCTATCTATCTATCTCATATCTATCTATCTATCTATCTATCTATCTATCTATCTATCTATCTATCTCCTATCTCTCTCATATCTATCTATCTATCTATCTCATATCTATCTATCTATCTATCTATCTATCTATCTATCTATCTATCTATCTATCTAGCTATCTATCTATCTATCTCCTATCTATCTATCTATCTATCTATCTATCTATCTATCTCCTATCTATCTATCTATCTATCTCATATCTATCTATCTATCTTAAATTAAATTTACAATAATTTCACTGGCCCAATACAAATATTTCATGCATACTACAGCATTACTAGATTACCATATATACATATTTTTTTCTTCTTCATACACCATTACCAAATATAATCATCCTCCTATTGATAATCATTTCTGCTATCTGGCTACCGTTGTTGATGATATATGAAGCAGAAAGAATAAGCTTGACTTTTCTCAGCTACATTAACTACAAAGAAGCTGAAACAGCACAAAAGAAAGCATATTTTGGCTGAACAAAGTAAATGCATTTCAGAAAAGAAAGGAGGACAAATTAAGGAAATATATAGTCACGCAACACCTAATATATCTTCTTGAAAAGAATATATCTCTGGAGGGACACATTCGTTTCAGCCTGAGTAGATTGCTACATTAAAAATGCCTAAGCATGAAAAGGCAAATTACTTCACCCATTGTGCATAAATGAAGTTCAGAATTGTTTAATTTCATTTTATTCTTCTGTCTCTTTCTGCACTTTGTGGCGATGCTGAAGAAAAAAAATCAAAGTATGAAAACCTCAACATCGCACATGTAGAACTTATGCATGTATGCAAACATTTACTATAAAAGTTACAGGGGGAATAAGTAAGTGTTTGCTATCGCTTGCAAATAAAAATTTTGCATAAAATTAAAATATTGTTTTATTAGATAATTTTTAAACTTATATTACAATATTTTTTAATTGAGGCCTCTATAATTCTTACTACTTCAGCTTTTCAAGTCATAACAGAGGAAAGCTAAAGTAATACCTATCTATCTATCTATCTATCTATCCATCTATGTCACGTATGACTGATTATTAAGGGTCACTCGGGATGATTAATACGGGAGGTAAACACAGAGTCATATCAGAGGATGGTAATGAGGATATCTATGATCAAACGTAGGATACTATGATGGATTACAACAAGGAGCTGTGTTAATGGCGTCAAAGTGCCACCTCAACTGCCTAAACTGGACCAATCACTCACCTGCCCTGAAAAGGGGGACCCTGCTGCAGGAGATAGACCTAGACCAAGTCCGATGAACAAATGATACCAACCAAGACCCAGCGCACTAGAGTACTACACATGGAATTCAGGAAAACTGCATATGAAACTTAAGACCACAGAATCATTGAATACTGAATCACATAGGTCTAGTGCACTGAGCACAGCACCACTGATCCACAGCACAAAGGCCAGAAAACTAACAGTATATCTGAAATTCCTTGTACCAGAGAGCTGGATAAAGTACCCTCACAGAGACCCTGATTGGCTGACTGGTTGCAGACAGCCCAACCAGCCTATCAGCACTGGAGCTGAAGAGAAATGTTACTCTCTCAGTGTCCAATGTAAAATGACACAATTTTCAGACTCAGCAATAAAGACAGCCGAAGTACAGCCACAATGGGTTCCGCCCTGTAGAAAGTTCGCTCAGAGAAATAATGGATACTGCTCTAAAAAAATGAGCGCTTCACACTTGAATTCAATGAATGGCTGAGCGTTTTGACCAATCACACGCAGCGCTTAGCTGTCATTCAATGAGAAGCTGAGTGCTGCCAATGATTGGCTTAGGGCTCAACCAATCAAGCATAGCCCTTTCAGGAAGCGCAGATTTTTAAATCCCCCACAGGAGAAAAAGCTTCAGAAGATTGCAGGGAAACCAGCGACAAGATGCGCCGAAGCTGCACAGTGGTGGAGAGATGATGTATATATATATATATTTTTTTTACAGCAGCTATGGAAGATTTTCAGGGACGGGCTTATATTTCAATCCCTTCCCCGAAAATCACTGCGGGTGGCAGTAGCACCTGCCCCATTGAAAGCAATGGGCACAGAGCTTCAGTCACGCACATTTTAAATATGCGTAGAGTGCATTTTTCTTGCGCACATAGATGCACAAAAAAAACCGCTCGTCTGACTGAGCCCTCAAAGTACTTGGAAAATTGACTAATCAGTAGTTCCATGGCTTGGTGTGGCTGATACCTCATTATTTCATAGTAAATTAAGGAGGTAAAAGGTCCGGAGCTGACTTTAAGTGTTGAACTTGAATTCGTCAGCTGTTTATGAAAACTCTCAATACAGTATGTGCTCTAAAGAGGTGTCAAGGAAAGCGAAGACGGCTATCATTAGGCTGGAAGAGAATGGAAAACAAGTGATCGCATTATTTCCTTGGTAATGAAAATCTCCTTCAGAATATCTAACCAAATCACTTACACTGTCAAGGAAGTCAGCATTTAATTGTCTACAATAGAGATGAGCGAGCACCAAAATGCTCGGGTGCTCGTTACTCGAGACGAACTTTTCGCGATGCTCGATGGTTCGTTTCGAATAACGAACCCCATTGAAGTCAATGGGCGACCCGAGCATTTTTGTATATCGCCAATGCTCGCTAAGGTTTTCGTTTGTGAAAATCTGGGCAATTCAAGAAAGTGATGGGAACGACACAGCAACGGATAGGGCAGGCGAGGGGCTACATGTTGGGCTGCATCTCAAGTTCACAGGTCCCACTATTAAGCCACAATAGCGGCAAGAGTGCCCCCCCACTCCCAACAACTTTTACTTCTGAAAAGCCCTCATTAGCAATGCATACCTTAGCTAAGCACCACACTACCTCCAACAAAGCACAATCACTGCCTGCATGACACTCCGCTGCCACTTCTCCTGGGTAACATGCTGCCCAACCCCCCCCCCACTACCCAGTGTCCACAGCGCACACCAAACTGTCCCTGCCCAGCCTTCAGCTGCCCTCATGCCACGCCACCGTCATGTCTATTTATAAGTGCGTCTGCCAGAGGAAGCGCAGGCACACACTGCAGAGGGTTGGCACGGCTAGGCAGCGACCCTCTTTAAAAGGGGCGGGGCGATAGTCCACAATGCTGTACAGAAGCAATGAGAAATCCAATCCTGTGCCACCTCCATCTGGAGCTGCACACGTGGGCATAGCAATGGGGAACCTATGTGCCACACACTATTCATTCTGTCAAGGTGTCTGCATGCCCCAGTCAGACCGCGGTTTTTTATAAATAGTCACAGGCAGGTACAACTCCGCAATGGGAATTCCGTGTGCACCCACAGCATGGGTGGCTCCCTGGAACCCACCGGCGGTACATAAATATATCCCATTGCAGTGCCCAACACATCTGATGTAATGTCGTGCTTAATGCAGGTGGGCTTCGGCCCACACTGCATGCCCCAGTCAGACCGGGGTTCTTTAGAAGTGGACGCATGCAGTTACAACTCCCTGTGGACCCACAGCATGGGTGGCTCCCTGGAACCCACCGGCGGTACATAAATATATCCCATTGCAGTGCCCAACACAGCTGATGTAACGTCAGCTGTAATGCAGGTGGGCAAAAAATTAATTGGATTACACTGTAGGCGAGGGCCCCAAAAATTGGTGTACCAACAGTATTAATGTACCTGAGAAAAATTGCCCATGCCCAACCAAGAGGGCAGGTGAAACCCATTAATCGCTTTGGTTAATGTGGCTTAATTGGTAACTAGGCCTGGAGGCAGCCCAGTAAAAATAAAAATTGGTTCAGGTGAAAGTTTCAACGCTTTAATGAGCATTGAAACGTATAAAAATTGTTTAGAAAAATTATATGACTGAGCCTTGTGGGCCTAAGAAAAATTGCCCGTTCGGCGTGATTATGTGAGGTTTCAGGAGGAGGAGCAGGCGGAGGAGGATGAATATTATACACAGATTGATGAAGCAAAAAGGTCCCCGTTTTGGATGGTGATAGAGAACGTAGCTTCCATCCGCGGGTGCAGCCTACGTATTATTTAGGTATCGCTGCTGTCCGCTTGTGGAGAAGAGAAGTCTGGGGAAATCCAGGCTTTGTTCATCTTGATGAGTGTTAGCCTGTCGGCACTGTCGGTTGACAGGTGGGTACGCTTATCCGTGATGATTCCCCCAGCCACACTAAACACACTCTCTGACAAGACGCTAGCCGCAGGACAAGCAAGCACCTCCAAGGCATACAGCGTGAGTTCAGGCCACGTGTCCAGCTTCGACACCCAGTAGTTGTAGGGGGCAGAGGCGTCATCGAGGATGGTCGTGCGATCGGCTACGTACTCCCTCACCATCCTTTTACAGTGCTCCCGCCAACTCAGCCTTGACTGGGGACCGGTGACACAGTCTTGCTGGGGAGCCATAAAGCTGGCAAAGGCCTTGGATAATGTTCCCCTGCCTGCGCTGTACATGCTGCCTGATCTCTGCGCCTCCCCTGCTACCTGGGCCGCGGAAATGCGCCTTCGGCCACTAGCGCTGTCGGATGGGAAGTTTACCATCAGTTTGTCCACCTGCGCCCTGTGGTATAGCATCATTCTCGAACCCCTTTCCTCTTCGGGAATGAGAGTGGAAAGGCTCTCCTTATAGCGTGGGTCGAGCAGTGTGTACACCCAGTAATCCGTAGTGGCCAGAATGCGTGTAACGCGAGGGTCACGAGAAAGGCATCCTAACATGAAGTCAGCCATGTGTGCCAGGGTACCTGTACGCAACACATGGCTGTCCTCACTCGGAAGATCACTTTCAGGATCCTCCTCCTCCTCCTCCTCTGGGCATACACGCTGAAAGGATGACAGGCAAGCTGCATCTGTACCCTCAGCAGTGGGCCAAGCTGTCTCTTCCCCCTCCTCCTCATGCTCCTCCCCCTCCTCCTCCTCCTCCTCCTCTGGCCATACACGCTGAAAGGATGACAGGCAAGCAGCATCTGTCCCCTCAGCAGTGGGCCAAGCTGTCTCTTCCCCCTCCTCCTCATGCTCCTCCCCCTCCTCCTCAACGCGCTGAGATATAGACATGAGGTTTCTCTGACTATCCAGCGACATACTGTCTTCCCCGCCTCCGTTTCCGATTCCAAAGCGTCTGCCTTTATGCTTTGCAGGGAACTTCTCAAGAGGCATAGCAGAGGAATGGTGACGCTAATGATTGCAGCATCCCCGCTCAGCATCTGGGTAGACTCCTCAAAGTTTCCAAGGACCTGGCAGATGGCTGCCAACCAGGCCCACTCTTCTGTAAATAATTGAGGAGGCTGACTCCCACTACGCCGCCCATGTTGGAGTTGGTATTCCGCAATAGCTCTACGCTGCTCATAGAGCCTGGTCAACATGTGGAGCGTAGAGTTCCACTGTGTGGGCACGTCGCACAGCAGTCGGTGCACTGGCAGATTAAAGCGATGTTGCAGTGTCCGCAGGGTGGCAGCGTCCGTGTGGGACTTGTGGAAATGTGGCAGAGCCGGCGCACCTTTCCGCACAGGTATGACAAGTGTGGGTAGCTTTTCAGAAAGCGCTGAACCACCAAATTAAAGACATGGGCCAGGCATGGCACGTGCATGAGGCTGCCGAGCCGCCACCAGGTTACGGCCGTTGTCACACACGACCATGCCCGGTTGGAGGCTCAGCGGCGCAAGCCAGCGGTCGGCCTGCTCTGTCAGACCCTGCAGCAGTTCGTGGGCCGTGTGCCTCTTCTCTCCTAAGCTGAGTAGTTTCAGCACGGCCTGCTGACGCTTGCCCACCGCTGTGCTGCCACGCCGCGTGACACCGACTGCTGGCGACGTGCTGCTGCTGACACATCTTGATTGCGAGACAGAGGTTGCGTAGGAGGAGGAGGAGGAGGGTGGTTTAGTGGAGGAAGCATACACCGCCGCAGATACCACCACCGACCTGGGGCACGCAATTCGGGGGGTGGGTAGGACGTGAGCGGTCCCAGGCTCTGACTCTGTCCCAGCCTCCACTAAATTCACCCAATGTGCCGTCAGGGAGATATAGTGGCCCTGCCCGCCTGTGCTTGTCCACGTGTCTGTTGTTAAGTGGACCTTGGCAGTAACCGCGTTGGTGAGGGCGTGTACAATGTTGCGGGAGACGTGGTCATGCAGGCCTGGGACAGCACATCGGGAAAAGTAGTGGTGACTGGGAACCGAGTAGCACGGGGCCGCCGCCGCCATCATGCTTTTGAAAGCCTCTGTTTCCACAAGCCTATACGGCAGCATCTCCAGGCTGATCAATTTGGCAATGTGCACGTTTAACTCTTGAGCGTGCGGGTGCGTGGCGTCGTACTTGCGCTTGCGCTCAAACAGTTGCGCTAGCGACGTCTGGACGCTGCGCTGAGAGACATTGCTGGATGGGGCCGAGGACAGCGGAGGTGAGGGTGTGGGTGCAGGCCAGGAGACGGTAGTGCCTGTGTCCTGAGAGGGGGGTTGGATCTCAGTGGCAGGTTGGGGCACAGGGGGAGAGGCAATGGTGCAAACCGGAGGCGGTGAACGGGCATTGTCCCACCTTGTGGGGTGCTTGGCCATCATATGCCTGCGCTTGCTGGTGGTGGTGCCTCCCCAGCTGATCTTGGCGCGACAAAGGTTGCACACCACTGTTCGTCGGTCGTCAGGCGTCTCTGTGAAAAACTGCCACACCGTAGAGCACCTTGACCTCTGCAGGGTGGCATGGCGCGAGGGTGCGCTTTGGGAAACAGTTGGTGGATTATTCGGTCTGGCCCTGCCTCTACCCCTGGCCACCGCACTGGCTCGGCCTGTGCCCACACCCTGACTTGGGCCTCCGCGTCCTCGCCCGCGTCCACGTCCTCTAGGCCTACCCCTACCCCTCAGCATGGTGTATTACCAGTAGTGCAGAAACAGAATGCTGTAATTAAATGTGCCGCTTATTGGCCTGTGGTTGGAGGCTGACTTCGTTTACGGAACGCCAGGAAATAATTTGGCACAAGCCTGCTGTAACACTTAGCTGGCTGCGTATGATTTTGTAGAACTACTACACCCAGCACAGACAGACCCAGAACACTGAGCACAGTGACAGGCAGGCCAAATAGATTTTTTCCCACAAATTTTTTTGCAAAGGCCCACTGCCTATATTCAATCAATAATATGTCTTCTGTCCCTGCCTCACCACTACTGGCCCTGCACTATGTCTAATTACTGCAGGGCGCAATCCTCTGCACGGCCGATATACCAAAAAAAAAAAAAAGTGCAACACTGCAAAAAGCAGCCTCCACAGTACTGCACACGGTTAGATGTGGCCCTAAGAAGGACCGTTGGGGTTCTTGAAGCCTACACTAACTCCTAACACTCTCCCTATAGCAGCTCCAACAAGATACCACTTTCCCTCAGCTATGTCAGAATGCATCTGTGGCGAGCCGCGGGAGGGGCCGATTTTTATACTCAGGTGACACCTGATCTCGCCAGCCACTCACTGCAGGGGGGTGGTATAGGGCTTGAACGTCGCAGGGGGAAGTTGTAATGCCTTCCCTGTCTTTCTATTGGCCAGAAAAGCGCGCTAACGTCTCAGAGATGAAAGTGAAAGTAACCCGAACATCGCGTGGTACTCGTTACGAGTAACGAGCATCTCGAACACGCTAATACTCGAACGAGTATCAAGCTCGGACGAGTACGTTAGCTCATCTCTAGTCTACAATCAAGAGGTACCTTCAGGAAGGCCAGAGGAAACTTTGCTAGATAGAAGATGGGTAGATGAAGCCAAGATTAACTTGTACTAGAAGGCTGGAAAGAGAAAAGTATAGGAACGGCTCCTGGTCTGAAGTATGGCATGCCATCTGTCATACATGGTGGAGGTGGGGCTATGGCATGGGAATTTATGGTGATAAAAGCAGCTCGGTCACTGGGGTTCATGGATGATGTGACTGTGGGTAGATGGAGCAATGACCTGTGGAATAAGTCTGCTCCAAACAATAACAGCACAAATAACACATGGTTGATATTCTTATATACACTTACCCTCGGTCCATTTGCTTACAAGCACTCAGCAAGTCATGAGCAGTGACCAACATCCAGATATAGACTATGCCACTTGGACAGATGCCTCTGGCCACACCTAATGGCTCAGTCATAAATGTAACAGTCTCATGTCTTGGAACACTACCTCCACTCCATTCTAAGATAGGCAGGGCTGCCCACTGCCAAGATCAATTGTTGAGTAACTGAACCTTAACCTGATTGAGATTTCCCCTTACTGGAGATAGAACTGAAAGTAGAAAAAACCCAAAACAAGCAGCAACTGAAAGCAGCTGCAGGAAGGACAAAGCATCTCATGCTGATGTCACCGCGGGACACAGAAGTCCCATACTGGAAATTGTGTGGGGGGTAGAACCCCTTTAAACATACTTTAAAAGATTTTTTTAAATTTTTTTTTATTTTCAATGTCATGACGAATATTTTAATAAATTATAAAATCCTGCAGTTCTCATGCAAACCACTAGGCCTAATAACAGTTTGACCAGTTTGACTCTTCCTGTTCTGTAAAGAAAACTTTTCAGCCATCATCTTAATATAATCACAGGCAGGATTAAAATGAGAGCTAAAACTGCTATACAACACAGTGTCCACTATTTACAATAGGTGATAACCACAGCTCACCTCTTCCGCCGTCCTGCACAGGTCACAAAGCATACCCACAACACTCTCCCATAGAAATAAATGGGTCAGGTTTTTGCCATTGTATGAATAGTTCATCTGTAAAGCATAACTGAAAATGCTATTAACTGTAGCTCACGCAAGCTGGTCACCCCCATAGTCATGTACAGAAAATCCTTCCTACTTCCCTCTCCTTCGCTTCTCCTGCCTACTTTTCCCCCAGGTTTTTCATTTTTCCCAGGAAAACACCTACACATCAATATCATAGGATCCAACATTCACATTAGATGATATTCACAACCCACCTCCTCCTCCTCCCTGCACAGGTCACACAGCCTTCCACAACACTCTCCTATATAAGTCAATCGGTCAGCTCCTGGCCATTGTGGCTATGCTCTATGAGCTCTGCTGTAAAACAAATCCCTAAATGCTGTTAACTGTAGTTCAGGCAAGATGGCCGCCCCCCACAGTCTGGTGCAGAATAAAAAATGTAAAAAAAAAATCTGCAATCTGAAAATAAAAATAGATTACAAAAATGGAAAACGCTTCACTATCGGGTTTTAATTAGTAAAGTAAATACAAGTGATATATTACGTCTAAGGAGATTTGAAAATCAGTCGACTGAGACTTTGTAGTTAGTCATTTTTTAATTATGCATAATTAATTGAGGTTAGGACCTCAGATGATGGAACATGAAAACAAGAGGTGGAATTATCTTTATGTTCTGCGGTATTAGCAGTAATTAGCAATAGAGGTGTGGATGGAGTAAAGTCTCAATCTTTTTGATGAAAATTAGAGCGCTTGTTATGATTAATAATACAGATATAATTGGGGTTTGATTGTGGAATTCAAATCAGGAACTTATAATTAAATGAATATAAACATCCATGGAAAAAAAAAATTGCATAAACTTCATGTGATATTAGGATTTTGGGTGGAGTTTTTGGTTATCAATCCAAATGAGTCATTTTCTGATGATACGCTTTACAGTTGCCCAATACTCCTTCTCCATCGGTCCCCCATAGTAGTTTTTCCTGCTTGCTCTCATTCAATTCGAAATGTTATAGTTTATTTCCAATTATAAATCCATCCTGATTATGTAACTACTAACTACTGTAACAAGTTACGCAACTGCATGTCCATCACATGACCAGGACACATTATTATACCCCAGATATACATAATGATGTTTGCCATTAAAAGACTCCAAGATGAGATACGTTGAGTTGTGTTGAATACACAAAAACAGTTGAATCCTGCTTTGGGTTGAACTGTGCCAAAGTTTGCTACAGCAGGAACCTGAACCTAGCTAAACCCAATCAAATAATTAAGAAAATTAGGAAAAATGAAGAAAAAGAAGGAAAAAGTAGAAGGAAAAAAGAAGAAAATGAAGAAGGAAATAGAAGAATAGAAAAAAAAGAATAATTAAAAAAAGAAGCAAGAAGAGGTAGAACTTAACTGTGCCTTAAAAACAGCTCACAAGTACTTATGTTAGGTTGTGGTGCCGGAGCCTGTGGTTCTACCGGTTTTCATTAGCACAGTTTCACAGGTGAGGGATAATTAAGCTGGCTGGGTGTGGAGTTTCTCCTGCCAGCCAATACACACTGGTCTGCTGCATATACCGTATTTCTCGCTCTATAAGACGCACTTTTTCCGCCTCCAAAGCGGGGGGGAAAAGTTCCTGCGTCTTATAAAGCGAATGTGCCGAAAATTCGCCCAAAAAAATCATTACTCACCTCTCCCGGTGTTCTGCGGCGCTGCTGCAGGCGGTCGCTCCCTCCTGGTCCCCGGCGCAGCATTGCTTTCTGGATGCGGGGCTTGAAATCCCGGCCCCTAGAAAGCTAATACTGTGTTGGCTAACACACGCCGTCAGCCAATCACAGCCATTCAATGACATCATTGAATGGCTGTGATTGGCTAACACACGTCCGCCTTCAGCCAATCACAGCCATTCAATGATGTCATTGAATGGCTGTGATTGGCTGACGGTGTGTTAGCCAATCACAGTAGTTGCTCTGCCATGGACCAGGAGGAAGCTACAGCCTGCAGCGCTGAACACCGCTGCTGCCGCCCGCCCGCCGCCCACCGCCGAATGCCGCCGCTGCCGCCCGCCGCCCACCGCCGAATGCCGCCGCTGCCGCCCGCCCGCCGCCCACTGCCGAACGCCGCCGCCCGCCGGGGGAGGGTGAGTAATTTTTTTTTTCACCCATTTTCCGGCTCTAATCGGGGGTGCGTCTTATAGACCGGTGCGTCTTATAGAGCGAAAAATACGGTATATACCAGTCCACTTGCAAGAGGAAGCTGGTATCCCTTCACTCTAGGGTTTGGTTGCCTGCATGCCTCTATACGTGTTATGTGTGTGAACAGTGTCTTGTCCAGTGTCTCTGAAGGTGACCAGACATTTGGTGTGGATAGCCCTGTTCTGTCTTGCATGCTAGCCATAGTGTGTTGATGTGAACTGTGTCCTGTCCTGCTGCATCATTTGCCATCCCTGGGCTAGTGTTGCCCCTAGGTTCCAGTGCGGGGATGCCCTTATTGGGGCGATCGCCCTGCTTGTAGGCAGGGTTCAAATTTAATTTTAAATACCGGGAGAAAATAAACAAACATGGACTTCCATTCATTTAGCCTCCCAAAACAGGCCTAAAGCATAATCAAAAAGTCAAATATACCTCAAAATGGTATTATTGAAAACTGTAAGTGATCCAGCAAATAACAAGCCTTCATACAGCTACATAACTGGAAAAGTAAAAAGGCTATAAGAGTTGGAATGCAGCAAAAGAGAAAGAAGTCCCATGGTAATAAGTGCTTTTTGTGTGCAAATTAGTAAAACATAACAAAAACTATAACATTTGGCATCATAATAATCAAAGCAACCCATAAAACAAAAAATAACATATTAATTATACTACACAGTGAACACTGTAAAAATATACCCCCAAAATGCTGAAATTATCACCGTCTCCTAAAAAAAAATTAATAAAAAATATTCAGGACATCGCAGTTTCCCCCCCAGTTCCTAAAAAAAGCACACATCATCCTGCAAAATACTAGGTATAATATAGCGACATTGAATAAACCCGTTACCGACATGTGGCATACCTGTGGATCGGGTGTCATTGCATGGAGAGGGCTGGGGAGACAAGCTCAATCCATATATAGGCGTCTTTAGCAGCTGACAGCCCCATGTATAGCCATGACCAAGGACAACTCCGATTGTAGATATTAACCCTTTAAATGCTGCTGTCAATTCTGATAGCGGCATTTAAATGTCCAGGTCAGGAATGGCCCCCTTTCGATGAGTTCAAGTGTTAAGGCAGCCATGAATATTTGCCCTTTCAGAATACAGTATAATGCAATGCTACAGTACTGCCAAACACTGCATACGTCATAAATGATCGCAAGATCATAAATATGAGTAAAATGAAGATTTTTTAATTATTTCAAAATATAAAAAAATATTGAAATTTGAAAAAAAAACTTTTCCTATTTGCATATCAAAGAATAAAAAAATTGTAATGCTGCATCCGTAAAAGTGAGTTTTTTTCAAAATATGACAATATTCATGTAGCATGCTGAGCGCCATTAGAAAAACAATATGCAATGACAGAACTGCACACTTTTTTCCTTACACCCCCCCCCCCTATCTTCAAGAAGAAACTGAAAAGAAAAACAATTAAAAAATGTTATATACCCCACAATGCTACCAATAGGAAAAAAATGAAAAGTGGTTAAAGTTAAAAAAAAGTTAAGACAAAAGTTAAGACAATTGGAGGGTGAAACTTATTAATGGTTTGTAAGGCTACAATCAGCTCCGTCACTAAGGGGTTAACATGAATTTGTGGTGGCCGAGTTTTGCATGTATTAAAAATCTAAAATAAAAAGTGACATTTTCATGAGTGTTTGCCCAAATTTAATGTGACTGTAAGGGGATAAGATTAGTCCAATGTTAGCCCTGTTGTTTGTGTTTGGGGAGGGGCTGTCATTTTACAAGGTTTACGGTAATACAACTAATTTAGTGATTTCCGGGGTATTAATAGAGACACATGTAAGCAGTGATATCCTTCATGCTGTCGGCTAATTAGTGATGAAAGACATCATAACATTTTGTAGCTCAATAAACATTGACAAGCTCTTCATGCTCCGAGTTATAAAACATTTTTGTTTGGCACTTAGGAACATTTGTCGTACAGCTGCACATTATATAAGGCAGCAAATTCTCATGCAAAAAAATACCAATTAGACTAATGTTGCACTTTTTTTAAATTTGTACAAATGCTGTATTGCTGCGTTGTGGGCTAGCCTGAACTGTAGTGTCAAAATTTCGCAATTTTGGCACTTTGTGTTAAAATTGAAAAGTTTTACGCTATCTCTGTCACACTCCCAAAATGAGTAGGGCTTAGCAGGATGGGGTATGGCCTTCCACGGCCCAAAACATCAACTATAGTTTATGGCCAAAACTGGCACATCTCTGGCCTCGTTCACAAGAGCATGCATTTGCACGTTACATATGTGTGCACAAATCTGCACAACCATGCACGTGCCAAAACACGAAGCTTTGTGCAGCATTGCTCGCAATGGGGTTGCTGCTGCTGCTGGCAGCCCCATTGAATGCAATGGGTTGCCGGCAACCCTGCAGTGATTTTCGGGGGAAGGCCTTTAAATATAAGCCCTTCCCTGAAAATCATCCCTAGAAGGTGTTAAAAATAAAAATATATATATACTCACCTCTCCGCCTCATCTTGGACTCAAGTGCATCTAGCTGCTTCTTCTCCCTGCACTGCTCTGAAGCTCTTTCAGCAGGCGGGGATTTAAAATCAGAGCTCAGCCAATCACAAGCAGTGCTCTGCCATTCATTGAACTCAATGAATGGCAGAGCGCTGCCTGTGATTGGCTGAGCGCTGTGACCAATCACAGGCAGTGCTCAACTGTCATTTAATGAATGGCTGAGTGCTGCCTGTGATTGGCTGAGCACTCAGCCAATCAGACACAGCCCTTTCAGCAGGCAGGGATTTTAAATTCCCGCCTGCTGAAAGAGCTTTAGAGCAGTGCAGGGGGACCAAGCGGCTATACGTGCCTGCTTGCACACCTGAAAAATGCAGACATGTGAACACACCATAGGGAACCAATGGTTCTAATAGATGTGCGGTTTTGTGTGCACAATTGTACATACATAAGCACACTCGTCTGAATGAGGCCTTACAGTGCAAATTGCTAGCAGGCATATATTTGTCTGTCTAGTTCATTGGAAAGCCAGAGATGCATCAAAGAGTTCAGTCCCATGCAGATTATATGAAGCCGGGTACAGGAAAAGTCTATTCTGATATATTTCCCCTCCGAAGTCTCATTTTGGTGTTATATCTAGTCTCTTCAGTAAATTACTAAAGTGGTTTTAACTAGAGATGAGCGAACGTACTCGTCCGAGCTTGATATTCGTGCGAATATTAGGGTGTTCGGGATGCTCGTTACTCGTAACGAGTACCACGCGGTGTTCTGGTTACTTTCAGTTTCCTCTCTGAGACGTTAGCGCGCTTTTCTGGCCAATTGAAAGACAGGGAAGGCATTACAACTTCCCCCTGCGACGTTCAAGCCCTATACCACCCCCCTGCTGTGAGTGGCTGGGGCGATCAGATGTCACCCGAGTATAAAAGTCGGCCCCTCCCGCGGCTCGCCACACATGCCTTGTGAGTTAGCTGAGGGAAAGTACTATCGTGCTGGTGCTGCTGTAGGGAGAGCGTTAGGAGTCAGTGTAGGCTTCAAGAACCCCAAAGGTCCTTCTTAGGGCCACATCTACCTGTGTGCAGGCTGCTGCTAGCAGTGTTTTGTTTTTTCTCAAAATCGGCAGTGCAGAGCATTGCACCCGGCATTAGGGACAGAAGTGGTGCATAGGCAGGGAGAGTGTTAGGAGTGAGTGTAGCCTTCAAGAACCTCAACGGTCCTTTCTAGGGCCAAATTTAAGCGTGTGCAGTACTGTGCTGGCTGCTGTTAGCAGTGTTGCATTTTTTTTTTTTCTAAAAATCGTCTGTGCAGAGCATTGCACCCTCCATTGATACTACAGGGACAGAATTGTGTAGGCAGGGCCACAACACAGTTATTGTTCATTGAATATACGCAGTGGGGTCTTCCCTTTGCTAAAAAGGACAAAAAATTATATTTGGCCAGCCTGTGTCAGTCCTAAGGTCTCTGTGTACGTGTGTGCTGCGTGGACAACGTACAAAAATCAGACGCAACCAGCTACGGTTTACTGCAGGCTTGCGCCTTTGTCTTTCCTGACTGGCAAATACCTGCTCTGCTAGAGTTAATAACTCTGCTACACTAAAGTTGTGTGTGACTTTTTCAGGGCCACACTACAGTTCTAAAAGTTATTGTTCATTGAATATACGCAGTGGGTCCTTCCCTTTGCAAAAAAGCGAAAACATTATATTTGGCCTGCAGGCTTGCGCCAATTTATTTCCTGCCTGGGAAATCAAATCACTGGTAATACAGCATGCTGAGGGGTAGGGGTAAGCCTAGAGGACGTGGACGTGGCCGAGGACGCGTAGGCCCAAGTGAGGGTGTGGGCACAGGCCGAGCTCCTGATCCAGGTGTGTCGCAGCCGACTGCTGCGCGATTAGGAGAGAGGCACGTTTCTGGCGTCCCCACATTCATCGCCCAATTAATGGGTCCACGCGGGAGACCTTTATTAGAAAATGAGCAGTGTGAGCAGGTCCTGTCCTGGATGGCAGAAAGTGCTTCGAGCAACCTATCGTCCAGCCACAGTTCTGCGCCGTCCACTGCTGCAAATCAGAATCCTCTGTCTGTGCTCCTCCTTCCTCCCAGCCTCCTCACTCCACTACAATGACACCTGCTCAGGAGCGGGAACACTCCCAGGAACTGTTCTCGGGCCCCTGCTCAGATTGGGCAGCAGTGGTTCCTCTCCCACCAGAGGAGTTTATCGTCACTGATGGCCAACCATTCGATAGTTCCCGGGGTCCGGGGGAAGAGGCTGGGGACTTCCGCCAACTGTCTCAAGAACTTTCTGTGGGTGAGGAGAACGATGACGATGAGACATAGTTGTCTTGAAGTGAGGTAGTAGTAAGGGCAGTAAGTTCAAGGGAGCAGCGCACAGAGGATTCGGAGGAAGAGCAGCAGGACGATGAGGTGACTGACCCCACCTGGTGTGCAACGCCTACTCAGGACAGGTCTTCAGAGGGGGAGGCAAGGGCAGCAGCAGGGCAGGTTGCAAGAGGCAGTGCGGTGGCCAGGGGTAGAGGCAGGGCCAGACCGAATAATCCACCAAGTGTTTCCCAAAGCACACCCTCGCGCCATGCCACCCTGCAGAGGCCGAGGTGCTCTAAGGTCTGGCAGTTTTTCACAGAGACGCCTGACGACCGACGAACAGTGGTGTGCAACCTTTGTCGCGCCAAGATCAGCCGGGGAGCCACCACCAACAGCCTCACCACCACCAGCATGCGCAGACATATGATGGCCAAGCACCCCACAAGGTGGGACGAAGGCCGTTCACCGCCTCTGGTTTGCACCGCTGCCTCTCCCCCTGTGCCCCAACCTGCCACTGAGATCCAACCTCCCTCTCAGGACACAGGCACAACCGTCTCATGGCCTGCACCCACACCCTCACCTCCGCTGTCCTCGGCCCCATCCAGCAATGTCTCGCACCGCACAGTCCAGCCGTCGCTAGCGCAAGTGTTGGAGCGCAAGCGCAAGTACGCCACCACGCACCCGCACGCTCAATCCTTAACCGTCCACATAGCCAAATTTATCAGCCTTGAGATGCTGCCGTATAGGGTTGTGGAAACGGAGTCCTTCAAAGCTATGATGGCGGCGGCGGCCCCGCGCTACTCAGTTCCCAGTCGCCACTACTTTTCCTGATGTGCCGTCCCAGCCCTGCACGACCACGTCTCCCGCAACATTGTACGCGCCCTCACCAATGCGGTTAGTGGCAAGGTCCACTTAACTACGGACACGTGGACAAGCACAGGCGGGCAGGGCCACTACATCTCCCTGACGGCACATTGGGTGAATTTAGTGGAGGCTGGGACAGAGTCAGAGCCTGGGACCGCTCACGTCCTACCCACCCCCAGAATTGCGGGCCCCAGCTCGGTGGTGGTATCTGCGGCGGTGTATGCTTCTTCCACTAAAGCACCCTCCTCCTCCTCCTCCTCAACCTCTGTCTCGCAATCTAGATGTGTCAGCAGCAGTAGGACGTCGCCAGCAGTCGGTGTCGCGCGGCGTGGCAGCACAGCGGTGGGCAAGCGTCAGCAGGCCGTGCTGAAACTACTCAGCTTAGGAGATAGGAGGCACACGGCCCACGAATTGCTGCAGGGTCTGACAGAGCAGACGGACCGTTGGCTTGCGCCGCTGAGCCTCCAACCGGGCATGGTCGTGTGTGACAACGGCCGTAACCTGGTGGCGGCTCTGCAGCTCGGCAGCCTCACGCACGTGCCATGCCTGGCCCACGTCTTTAATTTGGTGGTTCAGCGCTTTCTGAAAAGCTACCCACGCTTGTCAGACCTGCTCGTAAAGGTGCGCCGGCTCTGCGCACATTTCCGCAAGTCCCACACGGACGCTGCCACCCTGCGCACCCTGCAACATCGCTTTAATCTGCCAGTGCACCGACTGCTGTGCGACGTGCCCACACGGTGGAACTCTACGCTCCACATGTTGGCTAGGCTCTATGAGCAGCGTAGAGCTATAGTGGAATACCAACTCCAACATGGGCGGCGCAGTGGGAGTCAGCCTCCTCAATTCTTTTCAGAAGAGTGGGCCTGGTTGGCAGACATCTGCCAGGTCCTTCGAAACTTTGATCAGTCTACCCAGGTGGTGAGCGGCGATGCTGCAATCATTAGCGTCACCATTCCTCTGCTATGCATCTTGAGAAGTTCCCTGCAAACCATAAAGGCAGCCGCTTTGCGCTCGGAAACAGAGCCGGGGGAAGACAGTATGTCGCTGGATAGTCAGAGCACCCTCCTGTCTATATCTCAGCGCGTTCAGGAGGAGGAGGAGGAGGATGAGGAGGATGAGGAGGAGGGGGAAGAGACAGCTTGGCCCACTGCTGACGGTACCCATGCTGCTTGCCTGTCATCATTTCAGCGTGTATGGCCTGAGGAGGAGGAGGAGGAGGAGGAGGAGGAGGAGGATCCTGAAAGTGATCTTCCTAGTGCGGACAGCCATGTGTTGCGTACAGGTACCCTGGCACACATGGCTGACTTCATGTTAGGATGCCTTTCTCGTGACCCTCGCATTCAACGCATTCTGGCCACTACGGATTACTGGGTGTACACACTGCTCGACCCACGCTATAAGGAGAACCTTCCCAGTCTCATTCCTGAAGAGGAAAGGGGTTCGAGAGTGTTGCTATACCACAGGACCCTGGCGGACAAGCTGATGGTAAAATTCCCATCCGACAGCGCTAGTGGCAGAAGGCGCAGTTCCGAGGGCCAGGTAGCAGGGGAGGTGCGTAGATCGAGCAGCATGTACAGCCCAGACAGTGCAACAGTCTTTAAGGGCCTGGCCAGCTTTATGGCTCCCCAGCAAGACTGTGTCACCGCTCCCCAGTCAAGGCTGAGTCGGCGGGAGCACTGTAAAAGGATGGTGAGGGAGTACGTAGCGGATCGCACGACCATCCTCGGTGACGCCTCTGCCCCCTACAACTACTGGGTGTCGAAGCTGGACACGTGGCCTGAACTAGCGCTGTATGCCCTGGAGGTGCTTGCTTGTCCTGCGGCTAGCGTCTTGTCGGAGAGGGTGTTTAGTGCGGCTGGGGGAATCATCACAGATAAGCGTACCCGCCTGTCAACCGACAGTGCCGACAGGCTAACACTCATCAAGATGAACAAAGCCTGGATTTCCCCAGACTTCTCTTCTCCACCAGCGGACAGCAGCGATACGTAAGCAATACGTAGGCTGCACCCGCGGATGGAAGCTACGTTCTCTCTCACCATCCAAAACGGGGACATTTCTGCTTCATCAATCTGTGTCTAATATTCCTCCTCCTCCTCCTGCTCCTCCTCCTGAAACCTCACGTAATCACGCTGAACGGGCAATTTTTCTTAGGGCCACAAGGCTCACTCATCTAATTTTTCGAAACAATTTTTATATGTTTCAATGCTCTTAAAAGCGTTGAAACTTTAACTTGAACCAATTTTTCGTTAAACTGGGCTGCCTCCAGGCCTAGTTACCACTTAAGCCACATTAACCAAAGCGATTAATGGGTTTCACCTGCCATCTTGGTTGGGCATGGCCAATTTTTACTGAGGTACATTAGTACTGTTGGTGCACCAATTTTTTGGGGCCCTCACCTACAGTGTAATCATAGCAATTTGTATGTTCTTCACCTGCACTCATGGTACAGAAGTGTGTGTGGGGTTGGCCTACACTTTAGCTACATAAATGTAACTTGGGCCTTGGCTATACTGCAGCTACTGAAATGGAACTAAGACTGCGCTCCCACTATACTGCTGCTTCGGAATTGTTACTGGGGCCTGTCTTGAGTGCTACTATTGCTGACATGGAACGAAGACTGCGCTCCCGCTATAATGCTGCTTCGGAATTGTTACTGGGGCCTGTCTTGAGTGCTACTATTGCTTACATGGAACGAAGACTGCGCTCCCGCTATAATGCTGCTTCGGAATTGTTACTGGGGCCTGTCTTGAGTGCTACTATTGCTGACATGGAACGAAGACTGCGCTCCCGCTATACTGCTGCTTCGGAATTGTTACTGGGGCCTGTCTTGAGTGCTACTATTGCTGACATGGAACGAAGACTGCGCTCCCGCTATAATGCTGCTAGTGATATGTTAGTGGGGCCTGTCCTAATGCTACGGCTGAAATGTTACGAATTCTGGGCTCTGCCTATACCGCTGCTAATGGTATGTCTCTGGGGTGTGGAAACAGAGGCTTCCCAAAGACATGATGGCGGCGAGGCCATTTCCCACCAACGCGGTTACTGTTAAGGTGCATATAACCACGGACACGTGTAGAGGACACGTAGTGCCTCAAAAACATCCCCCTCCTCCTCCAACAGGGAAAACAAACATTCTTGGCAAATGCCTTTGCATTGGTTCGTCTGGTGGCAGTCCAAGAATTTCACCTTTACCGACACTACAAGAGAGCCCCCCCACCATCCCCCGCCACGGCCCACTTAATCCTGGCCACATTCTGAAAACCAACAAAATAAAACCGCGCTACTAGGTCCGCAGTCACCACCACATTACCACCAACGCGGTTACTGTTAAGGTACATATTACCAGTCTGACTGGGGCATGCAGAGACACCTTGACAGAATGAATAGTGTGTGACACATAGGTTCCCCATTGCTATGCCCACGTGTGCAGCTCCTGATGGCGGTGGCACAGGATTCTATTTCTCATTGCTTCTGTACAGCATTGTGGGCTATCGCCCCACCACTTTTAAAGAGGGTCGCTGCCTAGCCGTGCCAACCCCTCTGCAGTGTGTGCCTGCGGTTCCTCCTCATGGCAGACGCACTTCTAAATAGACATGAGGGTGGTGTGGCATGAGGGCAGCTGAAGACTGCGCAGGGACACTTTGGTGTGCGCTGTGGGGGGGAGGGGGGGCGGTTGGGCAGCATGTAACCCAGGAGAAGTGGCAGTGGAGTGTCATGCAGGCAGTGATTGTGCTTTGTTGGAGGTAGTGTGGTGCTTAGCTAAGGTATGCCATGCTAATGAGGGCTTTTCAGAAGTAAAAGTTGTTGGGAGGGGGGGGGGCACTCTTGCCGCTATTGTGGCTTAATAGTGGGACCTGTGAACTTGAGATGCAGCCCAACATGTAGCCCCTCGCCTGCCCTATCCGTTGCTGTGTCGTTCCCATCACTTTCTTGAATTGCCCAGATTTTCACACAAGGAAACCTTAGCGAGTATCGGCGAAATACAAAAATGCTCGGGTCGCCCATTGACTTCAATGGGGTTCGTTACTCGAAACGAACCCTCGAGCATCGCGAAAAGTTCGTTCCGAGTAACGAGCACCCGAGCATTTTGGTGCTCGCTCATCTCTAGTTTTAACGCTAAAACAACAACACGTGCAACTACCCTGAGAAATCAATATTTTTTTATGATTATTTCAATTATTACCTAATTTGGCCCAAACTTAGGGTGCTTTATTGCAGTCAAGCCCATTAAAATCACTTCTTATTCTTTCTTTTCCTTTTTCTTCTTCCTCTTCCTTTTTCTTCTTCCTCTTCCTTTCTCCCTTCCTCTGCTTCTTCTTCCCGCTCCTTCTTCCTCTTCATTAACTTCTTTTTCCTCCTCTTGCTCTTCCTTTTCGTCTTGTTCAATGGTTTTTGCCTTAAAACAGCTCAAAGTTACTTAGATACCCTCCTAGGGGACCTAAGAGTCTTATATGGGGCTTGTATGCCTCTTAGGCCTTAGTCACACGGGCGTTTTTTCCCGCGATTTGCGGATCGCATGACGGATGCGCATCCGCAAATCGCGTGACCGGGGCCGAAAAATCGCCCGAAAAAACTGCTCCTAGCCGCGTTTCAATAGAAACGGGCCGGAGCAGTGCAGCGCTGTCCAGCGCATTGAATTCAATGGAGCCGGCAATACAGCTGGCTCCATTGAAAACAATGCGCTGCGGGCGATCTCACGATGAATTTTCGGGAAGGGCTTAAATATATAAGCCCTTCCCTGCAATTCATCCAGAAATGTGTAAAAATAAAAAAAATCTATATACTCACCTGGTCCCGGCAGACGGAGTTCAGCCGCGGCCGACGGCAGTTCTCCTGAACTGCTCTCTGTAGTATTCAGCAGCATTCAGCAGCTCTCACTCACACCCATTCATGACCAATCAGGGGCAGCTCTCAGCTGTCATTCATGAATTCATGAATGGGTGTGAGTGAGAGCTGCCTCTGATTGGTCAGGCTGTGACCAATCAGAGGCAGCTCATTCAGCAGGCGGGGATTTTAAATCCCCGGCTGCTAAATACTACAGAGAGCAGTTCAGGAGAACTGCCGCCGGCCGCGGCTGAACTCCGTCTGCCGGGACAAGGTGAGTATATATATATTTTTTGTTTTTACACATTTCTGGATAAATTGCAGGGAAGGGCTTATATTTTTAAGCCCTTCCCGAAAATTCATCGTGCGATCGCCGATAGCCCATTGCTTTCAATGGAGCCGGCTGTATTGCCGGCTCCATTGAATTCAATGAGCAAACATCATTCTTCTCTGCCACAGCTGTTACAGCTGTGGCAGAGGAGAATGATTTGTCTACTATATGTTCTCAATGTGGTCGGTGCTGCTGCCGCCGGCCCCATTGAGCGCATATTGAGAAGAGAACTGGAATCGCAGATAGGTGCGATCTGCGATTTCTGTCCTATAATTTATCGGACGAGCGCATAAAAAGCGCTCATGTGTCCGATACCATTGCAAAGCAATGGTTTTATAAAATAGCCGGCACATGCGCATGCGCAAATCGCGCGAAAAAACGCCCGTCTGACTAAGGCCTTAGACAGTGTTATACTCCAGTTCTGGGGTAATGGTGAAGTTCCCATTTAGTTCAAACTAATTCAAATTCAACCAAATTTTTTTGCCAAGAGTCGGAGAATCTGCTGAACCGAACTTATAAAAAGTTCACTCATCACTAGTCCTACATTTTTAGAAATCCTCAAATCCTACAATTTTCCTACCCACCAATATATCTTATAATAGCCTGACACTATTATAAAATATAAATCAGCCTGGCACATCTTGACTTGTGAATCTTTGTCCACTTTTCCATACAAAATTGCTCCAACTCTATCAGATTGTGTAGTGCCCTCTTCAGGTCAACCCACAGATTTCATTGGGATTCAGGTCTGGGTGCTGGCGTTGATCTTCCTCTGGCAAAGCCATACTTTTGTTGATTTAAAGGTATTCTTTGGGTCATTGTTGCGCTGAAAGGTGAAATTCCTCTCCGTCTTCAGCTTTTTAGCCGAAGCCTGAAGGTTTTGTGTATAAATGCACTGATATTTGGAACTCTTCATAATTCCCTCCTCTTTGACTGAAGCCCCAGTTCCAGTCCCAGCCCCACACATAATGCTTCCTCCATCATCTTCACTGCGGGTATGGTGTGTCTACTGGTGCAGTGTTGGCTTTGTACCAAACATACATTTTGGAATTATGGCCAAAAGGTTCAACCTTGGTCTCATCAGACCATAACATGTTCTCCAACATACTTTTGTCAGGCATAAAGTAAGTTTTGGCAAAACCTAGTCGGGCTTGGATGTTTTTCTTTGTTACAAAAGGCTTCCATCTTGTCACTCTATCCAACTGGAACAGCTGAAGTTTATGCGGGGGTTAATTACAATCCCTGTAAATAATGGCAGCGGAGTACTAATTACTATGTAACATGAGTTTAAATGTCCTTAGCTATTTCTGAACACAACCACGTCCCCGTACATAAGAGGGTGCTCACACTTATGCAACCACATTATTGTAATTTAGGTTTTTTTTTTAATTTTTCCACCCTAGATTACTTCAGTTTATTTTTGATGGGATTGTAGAGTTAACGGGTCACATTGAAGGTGGAAGTAGATCTGAAATAATTAACCTTGGTCGGAACTTTTAACATGACCAAAACCAGGCAGGGAGGTGTAGACGTTTTCTATCCTCTATATCTGGCCTTAATTGGTAAAGGATATACAGAAGGTGATGTGTTCCCTTTAAGGTTCGGAGTTCTTCAGTCCTGTATATGCACTATTGCTTCCCCTTTATCTTGCATTGTCAACTGGAAACACACCATTTCACATAGCCAATTAACTAGAATTGCATTTCAATGCTGTAGCGCTTAACTTAATTTGTAAGGTGACTTCATTGGGTGATAATTCCCGATCGTTACTGGTTCTAAGCAAAGTTCCACTCCATAAATCAATATAAATAAATGGCCCAACAGAGGATGAAATGAATGCTATAATGACTACTCTTATCATAATGTTATCGGGAAGGCTGACACCATAGAAAGCATCAGAGGAACACAAAAAAACGGCAAAACATATTATTTCATTCTGTGGGAAAAATAAGTGCACCCTTGGCTCTAATATCTGGCACTCCTGCCTTCGGCATAAACCGCCTCACGCTGGCTTTTCTTCTATGGGGCTCGGAGAACATTGGAATTTTTTTTTTACCTTTCCATGGAGGATTTTTTTAGATTTACGATGTTTGAGGCGTTCTTTTCATGCACGATTCGGTTCAAATCCCCTCACTACAGCATGGAGGGGTTTAGATCCAGGCTCTGACTGTGCTTTTCAAGACTCCATTAATATATAACATATAACTTTTCTCTTCTCTTTATGTGCTGTTGAAGTCAAAGTTTGAGGCCCCCGTTTAGTAGCGCATTGGACCCAGGGTTGCCAACTCTCCCTTAATTCCTGGACAGTTTGTAAAAAGAGCATTCTTTTCTTCTGTCTGTAAAAACAATTGATGCGCCTGTGATTTTTGAAGCTGGAGGGGCCTGTGCAAGGTACTGTGTTCATATCAGTATTCAGAACTGTAGACATGTATCACTGCTAACTCTGATTTACTGCGGGCTTCCAATGTGTCCATAAAAATGTTGGCTTCATTTGATTTTCAGATAAGTTGTCCAGAAAAAAAAAGAAAAAAAAAAATCAGGTCGGCAACCCCGATTGGACCTCGTTTGGCCTATAGAACCACAGCAATCGTCGTGACTAGAGATGAGCGAGCACCAAAATGCTCGGGTGCTCGTTACTCGGGACGAAATTTTCACAATGCTCGAGGGTTCGTTTCGAATAACGAACCCCATTGAAGTCAATGGGCGACCCGAGCATTTTTGTATTTCGCCGATGCTCGCTAAGGTTTTCATGTGTGAAAATCTGGGCAATTCAAGAAAGTGATGGGAACGACACAGCAACAGATAGGACAGGCGAGCGGCTACGTGTTGGGCTGCATCTCAAGTTCCCAGGTCCCACTATTAAGCCACAATAGCGGCAAGAGTGGGCCCCCCCCCCCTCCCAACAACTTTTACTTCTGAAAAGCCCTCATTAGCAATGCATACCTTAGCTAAGCACCACACTACCTACAACAAAGCACAATCACTGCCTGCATGACACTCTGCTGCCACTTCTCCTGGGTTACATGCTGCCCAACCCCCCTCCCCCCTGCACGACGCAGTATCCACAGCGCACACCAAAGTGTCCCTGCCCAGCCTTCAGCTGCCCTCATGCCACACCACCCTCATGTCTATTTATAAGTGCGTCTGCCATGAGGAGGAACTGCAGGCACACACTGCAGAGGGTTGGCACGGCTAGGCAGCGACCCTCTTTAAAAGTGGTGGGGCGATAGCCCACAATGCTGTACAGAAGCAATGAGAAATATAATCCTGTGCCACCGCCATCAGGAGCTGCACACGTGGGCATAGCAATGGGGAACCTATGTGCCACACACTATTCATTCTGTCAAGGTGTCTGCATGCCCCAGTCAGACTGGTAATATGTACCTTAACAGTAACCGCGTTGGTGGTAATGTGGTGGTGACTGCGGACCTAGTAGCGCGGTTTTATTTTGTTGGTTTTCGGAATGCGGCCAGGATTAAGTTGTCCGTGGCGGGGGATGTTTTTGAGGCACTACGTGTCCTCTCCACGTGTCCGTGGTTATATGCACCTTAACAGTAACCGCGTTGGTGGGAAATGGCCTCGCCGCCATCATGTCTTTGGGAAGCCTCTGTTTCCACACCCCAGAGACATACCATTAGCAGCGGTATAGGCAGAGCCCATAATTCGTAACATTTCAGCCGTAGCATTAGGACAGGCCCCACTAACATATCACTAGCAGCATTATAGGGGGAGCACAGTATTAGTTCCATTTCAGTAATAGTAGCACTCAAGACAGGCCCCAGTAACAATTCCGAAGCAGCAGTATAGTGGGAGCGCAGTCTTCGTTCCATTTCAGTAATAGTAGCACTCAAGACAGGCCCCAGTAACAATTCCGAAGCAGCAGTATAGGAGGAGCATAGTCTAAGTTCCATTTAAGTAATAGTAGCAGCCTACACAGGCCCCAGGAACAATTCCGAAGCAGCAGTTCAGTGGGAGCGCAGTCTTAGTTCCATTTCAGTAGCTGCAGTATAGCCAAGGCCCAAGTTACATTTATGTAGCTAAAGTGTAGGCCAACCCCACACACCTTTCTGTACCATGAGTGCAGGCGAAGAACATAGAAATTGCTATGATTACACTGTAGGTGAGGGCCCAAAAAAATTGGTGTACCAACAGTACTAATGTACCTCAGTAAAAATTGGCCATGCCCAACCAAGATGGCAGGTGAAACCCATTAATCGCTTTGGTTAATGTGGCTTAAGTGGTAACTAGGCCTGGAGGCAGCCCAGTTTAACGAAAAATTGTTTCAAGTTAAAGTTCCAACGCTTTTAAGAGCATTGAAACGTATAAAAATTTTTTAGAAAAATTATATGAGTGAGCCTTGTGGCCCTAAGAAAAATTGCCCGTTCAGCGTGATTACGTGAGGTTTCAGGAGGAGGAGGAGGAGGAATATTATACACAGATTGAAGAAGCAGAAATGTTCCCGTTTTGGATGGTGAGAGAGAACGATGCTTCCATCCGCGGGTGCAGCCTACGTATTGCTTAGGTATCGCTGCTGTCCGCTGGTGGAGAAGAGAAGTCTGGGGAAATCCAGGCTTTGTTCATCTTGATGAGTGTAAGCCTGTCGGCACTGTCGGTTGACAGGCGGGTACGCTTATCTGTGATGATTCCCCCAGCCGCACTAAACACCCTCTCCGACAAGACGCTAGCCGCAGGACAAGCGAGCACCTCCAGGGCATACAGCGCTAGTTCAGGCCACGTGTCCAGCTTCGACACCCAGTAGTTGTAGGTGGCAGAGGCGTCACGGAGGACGGTCGTGCGATCGGCTACGTACTCCCTCACCATCCTTTTACAGTGCTCCCGCCGACTCAGCCTTGACTGGGGAGCGGTGACACAGTCTTGGTGGGGAGCCATAAAGCTGTCCAGGCCCATAAAGACTGTTGCACTGCCTGGGCTGTACATGCTGCTCGATCTCCGCACATCCCCTGCTACCTTGCCCTCGGAACTGCGCCTTCTGCCACTAGCGCTGTCAGATGGGAATTTTACCATCAGCTTGTCCGCCAGGGTCCTGTGGTATAGCAACACTCTCGAACCCCTTTCCTCTTCGGGAATGAGAGTGGGAAGGTTCTCCTTATAGCGTGGGTCGAGCAGTGTGTACACCCAGTAATCCGTAGTGGCCAGAATGCGTGTAACGCGAGGGTCACGAGAAAGGCATCCTAACATGAAGTCAGCCATGTGTGCCAGGGTACCTGTACGCAACACATGGCTGTCTTCACTAGGAAGATCACTTTCAGGATCTTCCTCCTCCTCCTCCTCCTCCTCCTCCTCAGGCCATACACGCTGAAAGGATGACAGGCAAGCAGCAGGGGCACCGTCAGCAGTGGGCCAAGCTGTCTCTTCCCCCTCCTCCTCATCCTCCTCATGCTCCTCCTCCTCCTCCTCCTCAACGCGCTGAGATATAGACAGGAGGGTGCTCTGACTATCCAGCGACATACTGTCTTCCCCCGCCTCCGTTTCCGAGCGCAAAGCATCTGCCTTTATGCTTTGCAGGGAATTTCTCAAGATGCATAGCAGAGGAATGGTGACGCTAATGATTGCAGCATCGCCGCTCACCACCTGGGTAGACTGCTCAAAGTTTCCAAGGACCTGGCAGATGTCTGCCAACCAGGCCCACTCTTCAGAAAATAATTGAGGAGGCTGACTCCCACTGCGCCGCCCATGTTGGAGTTGGTATTCCACTATAGCTCTACGCTGCTCATAGAGCCTGGCCAACATGTGGAGCGTAGAGTTCCACCGTGTGGGCACGTCGCACAGCAGTCGGTGCACTGGCAGATTAAAGCGATGTTGCAGGGTGCGCAGGGTGGCAGCGTCCGTGTGGGACTTGCGGAAATGTGCACAGAGCTGGCGCACCTTTCCGAGCAGGTCTGACAAGCGTGGGTAGCTTTTCAGAAAGCGCTGAACCACCAAATTAAAGACGTGGGCCAGGCATGGCACGTGCGTGAGGCTACCGAGCTGCAGAGCCGCCACCAGGTTACGGCCGTTGTCACACACGACCATGCCCGGTTGGAGGCTCAGCGGCGCAAGCCAGCGGTCGGTCTGCTCTGTCAGACCCTGCAGCAGTTCGTGGGCCGTGTGCCTCTTATCTCCTAAGCTGAGTAGTTTCAGCACGGCCTGCTGACGCTTTCCCACCGCTGTGCTGCCACGCCGCGCGACACCGACTGCTGGCGACATGCTGCTGCTGACACATCTTGATTGCGAGACAGAGGTTGCGGAGGAGGAGGAGGAGGAGGGTGCTTTAGTGGAGGAAGCATACACCGCCGCATATACCAGCACCGAGCTGGGGCACGCAATTCTGGGGGTGGGTAGGACGTGAGCGGTCCCAGGCTCTGACTCTGTCCCAGCCTCTACTAAATTCACCCAATGTGCCGTCAGGGAGATGTAGTGGCCCTGGCCGCCTGTGCTTGTCCACGTGTCCGTTGTTAAGTGGACCTTGGCAGTAACCGCGTTGGTGAGGGCGCGTACAATGTTGCGGGAGACGTGGTCATGCAGGGCTGGGACGGCACATCGGGAAAAGTAGTGGCGACTGGGAACTGAGTAGCGCGGGGCCGCCGCCGCCATCATACTTTTGAAGGACTCCGTTTCCACAACCCTATACGGCAGCATCTCAAGGCTGATAAATTTCGCTATGTGGACGGTTAACGCTTGAGCGTGCGGGTGCGTGGCGGCGTACTTGCGCTTGCGCTCCAACAGTTGCGCCAGCGACGGCTGGACGGTGCGCTGACAGACACTGGTGGATGGGGCCGAGGACAGCGGAGGTGAGGGTGTGGGTGCAGGCCATGAGACGGTAGTGCCTGTGTCCTGAGAGGGGGGTTGTATCTCAGTGGCAGGTTGGGGCACAGGGGGAGAGGCAGCGGTGCAAACCGGAGGCGGTGAACGGCCTTCGTCCCACCTTGTGGGGTGCTTGGCCATCATATGTCTGCGCATGCTGGTGGTGGTGAGGCTGTTGGTGGTGGCTCCCCGGCTGATCTTGGCGCAACAAAGGTTGCACACCACTGTTCGTCGGTCGTCAGGCGTCTCTGTGAAAAATTGCCAGACCTTAGAGCACCTTGGCCTCTGCAGGGTGGCATGGCGCGAGGGTGCGCTTTGGGAAACAGTTGGTGGATTATTCTGTCTGGCCCTGCCTCTACCCCTGGCCACCGCACTGCCTCTTGCAACCTGCCCTGCTGCTGTCCTTGCCTCCCCCTCTGAAGACCTGTCCTGAGTAGGCGTTGCAAACCAGGTGGGGTCAGTCACCTCATCGTCCTGCTGCTCTTCCTCCGAATCCTCTGTGCGCTCCTCCCTCGGACTTACTGCCCTTACTACTACCTGACTGCAAGACAACTGTGTCTCATCGTTATCGTCCTCCTCACCCACAGAAAGGTCTTGAGACAGTTGGCGGAAGTCCCCAGCCTCATCCCCCGGACCCCGGGAACTTTGCAATGGTTGTGCATCAGTGACGATAAACTCCTCTGGTGGGAGAGGAACCACTGCTGCCCAATCTGAGCAGGGGCCCGAGAACAGTTCCTGGGAGTCTTCCCGCTGCTGAGCATGTGTCATTGGAGTGGAGTGAGGAGGCTGGGAGGAAGGAGGAGCAGCAGACAGAGGATTCGGATTTGCAGCAGTGGACGGCGCAGAAGTGTGGGTGGATGATAGGTTGCTCGAAGCACTTTCTGCCATCCACGACAGGACCTGCTCACACTGCTTATTTTCTAATAAAGGTCTCCCGCGTGGACCCATGAATTGTGCGATGAATGTCGGGACGCCAGAAACGTGCCTCTCTCCTAATCGCGCAGCAGTCGGCTGCGATACACCTGGATCAGGAGCTCGGCCTGTGCCCACACCCTCACTTGGCCCTCCGCGTCCTCGGCCGCGTCCACGTCCTCTAAGCCTACCCCTACCCCTCAGCATGCTGTATTACCAGTGATTTGATTTCCCAGGCAGGAAATAAATTGGCGCAAGCCTGCAGGCCAAATATACTTTTTTCCCTTTTTTTTAAAAGGAAAGGCCCACTGCGTCTATTCAATGAATAATAAGTTTAATAACTGTGTTGTGCCCCTGCAAATGTGTCACAGAACTTTAGTGTTGCAGAGTTATTAACTAGAGCAGAGCAAGGAATTTCACAGGCAGGAAAGAAAGTGGCGCAAGCCTGCTGTAAAACGTAGCTGGCTGCGTCTGATTTTTTTACGTTCTCCACGCAGCACACACGTACCCAGAGCCCTGAGGACTGTCAGAGGCAGGCCAAATATACTTTTTTCCCTTTTTTTAAAAGGAAAGGCCCACTGCGTCTATTCAATGAATAATAACTGTGTTGTGGCCCTGCCTACACAATTCTGTCCCTGTAGTATCAATGCAGGGTGCAATGCTCTGCACAGCCGATTTTGAGAAAAAAAAAACAAAAAAAAAAAAACATAGCTAACAGCAGCCTGCACAGTACTACATGTGGCCCTAGAAAGGACCGTTGGGGTTCTTGAAGCCTACACTCACTCCTAACACTCTCCCTGCCTAACCACCACTTCTGTCCCTAATGCAGGGTGCAATGCTCTGCACAGCCGATTTTGAGAAAAAAAAAAAATATATCCACTGCTAACAGCAGCCTGCACACAGGTAGATGTGGCCCTAAGAAGGACCGTTGGGGTTCTTGAAGCCTACACTCACTACAAACACTCTCCCTACAGCAACTCCAATACAACTGGACTTTCCCTCAGCTAACTCACAAGGCATCTGAGGCGAGCCGCGGGAGGGGCCGATTTTTATACTCGGGTGACATCTGATCTCCCCAGCCACTCACAGCAGGGGGTGGTATAGGGCTTGAACGTCACAGGGGGAAGTTGTAATGCCTTCCCTGTCTTTCAATTGGCCAGAAAAGCGCGTTAACATCTCAGAGATGAAAGTGAAAGTAACCCGAACACCGCATGGTATTCGTTACGAGTAACGAGCATCCCGAACACGCTAATATTCGCCCGAGCATCAAGATCGGACGAGTACGTTCGCTCATCTCTAGTCGTGACATAGATTCTATTCGGTGTTGAAATTGTATTGCAGCTCTATTGGCCAAGGTGGACAGGGACCTTCTTGTAGTTGAAGGTCTTGATATGTCGTTTGCACCAAAATCTGACTTTCCCGTCAACATGGTCAACAGAAATCTGAATTTATCTGACCAGGTGATGTTTTTCCACTGTTTAAAATTTTTTTTAACTTTTTTGCCCCCTGGAGTCTTGCTTCTCTGTTTGTCTTAGACACAATGGCGCTGGGGCTGGTTGTCCGCTATTATAACGTATTTGTGCTAAGGAACGGCAAGTTGTGTGTTCGAACGCATTAGTTGGATCACTAGTGTTACATTTGGTTGCTCTTGACTGTCCAGCGCCTGTTGATTAGAATGGCACTTTTGATCCCTTTTGGTGCTCAATTGTTGTGCTCTTTTGCCCATTACAGTCTGCTTTATTGTGTCTCTTATACACAATGGTGCAGAAACGCCCATCCATGTGAAAAAACATCAGGTTGGGCTTTAAAGCTGTTAGTTGGAGTCCCAGGATTGTATTTGGCTGCAGTTTCCATGATTGTACAATGCCTGTTGATCACAATGGTAACTGACATCCTCTTCTGACCCCTTTTGGTGATGAATTGTTTCCGTCCACAGAGTCCCCTTCTGCTGAATGTTTTCCTTCATGATGTCATTTTTGGTATACTCTCTACATCATTACACAAGAAAGCCCCATGTGCTTGGCAGCGAACTGTAATATCTTAAATATGAGCAAACATACTGTACAAATTTTTGCTAAGATATATATTTCCATCTGTTTACTTTATTCTGGATGCAAATTTGAAAAACTTTAGTTTTTTTAACCATTTAGGAGACGTACAAATTTAACATTAATTATCAACATTTTGAAAAACGCTTCGTTTTCCTACATCAAGCCAAGATTGCAGAGGCCCATAGGTGTTAGAATGATAGATACCCCCACAAATGACCCCATTTTAAAAACTACACCCCTTAATGTATTTACTGGGGGGTAAGGAGTATTTTGACCCCACAGTTTTTTTTTTTCAGGAGTTAATACAATTTAGAGGAGAAAAAATAAAATTTCCTATTTTTACAAATATATCATTTTAAAGACATTTTTTTTCTATAGTGCACAAGAAAATGAGGATTTACACCCCAAAATGGATCCCCCTGTTTGTCCTGTGTTCAGAAACATACCTATTGGGGCCCTAATGTTATGTCCGCATGCACAACTGGGCCCAAACCAAAAGGAGCATTAGACTTCAACAGTTTTTTCATTTTTACATGATCGTCATTATCCAGCCCTCGGTCACTGCTCCAGACTCTCAGCTACCTTTAGTAGCCAGGAGCAAGGAGATTTCAAATTTCCTGGGCCTTCCCCAGCTTCGACACTTGCGTCCGCCATTATGGTGACAGGCAATAGGTGCATGCGCCGCAGCTGGGGAAAGGTCCGCAGATAAATATCCCATGGGGGAACATCACCGGAGGCCTTAGGTAAGTAATTTCACCTCCCTTCACGGATCGGAAACATGATGGTAGGTGAAACTTTACCTTTTTTTTTCTTTTATCCATTGCATAACAGCGATCACGTGTCCAGGGACCCTGTACTGCAGACCCCCGTAAAATCTCCAGGTTCTCAGCTAAGTTTGGAATCCAGGAGCAGGGAGATTTTAAATTGCCCCAAGAATTCACGGCTTCTGCGCATGCCTCCGTCATTTTGTCAATGGGCGTGTGTGCAGAAGCTGGGGTAAGGTCAACGGATAAATCCGGGGGCTCTAGGTACGTAATTTCATCTCCCTTCACGGATATGATCTGTGAGGAATGATGAAACTTAAACTTTTTTAACCTTTTTTTTTTCTTTACATGATCGCCGTTATCCATTGGATAACGGCGATCATGTGACCACTGTGACCTCTCTCAGCTACAAATGCTAGCTGGGAGCCGGGTGATTTTAAATTTCCCGGACCTCTCGGCCTTCTGCATGTGCAAGTGACATAATGACATCTGGCGCGCATGCGCAGATGCCATCGAGAGGTCCTGGAAGACCAGAATGCCGCGGGACGTTGCAGAGGACGGGGGTAAGTACTCTCAGCTCCCTTTACGGATCTGATCTGTGAGGGGAGCTGGAATAAACTTTCTATTTACTTCAATGCGATCACTGGTATCCGATGGATACCGGCGATCGCGTGACGGGGGGGGGGGGGGGGGCAAATTTCCCGCCCCCCCCATTACAGCTCCAGGTTGTCGGCTACCTCCATCATCATGGAGCTTTCACATCCACAGCCCACGGGGCTTTAATTCTCAGAATGAGCGTGATTTTACGTCCCTGAGAATTAAAGCCCACTAAGCCGGAACATAAAAAGGCAATGGGCCGTTACTGAGGGGTTAAAACTCTGCCAGCATTTATTTCTCAGTACGTCAACTTAAACAGCATACAAAATCTATAGTTTTAGGGTTCACAAACCCACAGAGCCACTGTCACTACCCCGCCCGGGATGTCTAGAGGGCGTCTTACTCCATCAGACGCATGACGATTCCCATAACTGTTTTGCATGGTACCTCAGGCTCCCAGTCCTGATGCAGCATCTCTTGCCATCTCTCCCTGGTCCAGGTTGGACCTCTGGCTTGCAGCCTGTTCAGTATTCCTCCTGAATGGAGGAGGAACTGACACTTTTAAGTAACTTCCTGCCACACCCATACTGTAGGTGTTAACCCTTTCTCAGTATCAGAATTCCTGTCTCTAGCCCTCTGCAGGTAATTGATCTGTTCCGGGTCCTGACATTAACTCCTTCAAAACCAGGGACTTTTCATTTTTTTTTACTTTAATTTTTTGTTTCTACCTAAGAACCACAACCTAGTTATTTTTTGATCGACGTAGCTGTACGAGGGCTTGTTTTTTTGCGAGACAAGCCATATTTTTTAATGCTGCTGTGTAATGAACTACATCATTTTTGAAAAGAAAAACTTTTACCAATGTTTAAGTGGGGTGACATTTTTTTGGAGGAGTTAAATTTTTAGGACACCTATGGTGCAGTAAAAATGACATATGACTAGAGATGAGCGAGTATACTTGCTAAAGCTAACTACTTGAGCGAGTAGTGCCTTAGCCGAGTATCCTCCCGCTCGTCTGTAAAGATTCAGGGGCCGGCGCGGGTGACAGGTGAGTTGGGGGGGGGGGGGGGAGAGAGGGAGAGAGAGGCAGAGAGAGATCTCCCCTCCGTTCCTCCCCGCTCTCCCCCGCCACCCCCAAATCTTTAGAGACGAGCGGGAGGATACTCGGCTAAGGCACTACTTGCTCGAGTAGTTAGCCTTAGCGAGTATACTCACTCATCTCTACATATGAACTTTTTCAGGTGGGTCAATGTGATTAGGGTGATACCAAATGTATATAGTTTTTTAAATCTAAACAGTACAGTAGTCTTTATGGAGCACAAGCGGACAGCGGACGGCTTTTATACTCGGGATCTTTTCATTAGCTAAAAAAAGAACAATATCAGAAAACATCAAAATAAAGCTGCCTTCCCAGCGGTGCCAGCCAAAGTACTGCAGATGACCCTGAACTATGAGCCCACGTCCCCTGAGCCTTCCTAAAACTCAGTGCAGTCAATATAACAATGCTTCTGCAACAACAAATACATTCTGGCATAGCCAACTATTATCTCAAACCTTTATTGACAGCGTACCCATTAAATGAGTTACTGACACTTCTGCTCCTTAATTAATTATCTTTTTATATTTGTCGCATGCATACACCAGGAGATTAATGTTTATTTTTGTTACAACTTGCATACGTTCCTTAAGATTAAAGAAGGATGTTTGAATAGCCTTTTGTCTATGTAAAGAACAAAGAAGAAGCAGAAACCTGAGAATACCCTAACGTGCACAAAAGATGCCCAGACAACCTTTACCTTATTTTTTTCTCCTGCTTTAATCGGGTCTATTTCACACTAACATTTTTTGATGCATCCAGTTTTACAAAAAAAAGGGAAGCTTTTTGTTTACAGCACTTCCATTGTGGTGGGTCCTCCTCTCCAATGACTGCAGCTCAGTGGTTAACACTGTTGCCCTGCAATGTGGAGGTACCAACCTCAACTGGGCAATAGCAACTTAAAAAAATCCAATACAGAGTTCACTCTTAGGGCTCATTCACGCAGGCTACAATATCATGCAGAAGCTAGCTGCGCCAAAAAAAAAATTGCAGCTAGCATGGCAGAAAATTGCATGAATGGATGATTTCCTGCTATGAAGTTCCAAGCTTAATTAGTGGTGAAATCGCCCACTCACACAATTGAGAGCTGCGTGTTTTAGCAAAAAAGTGCTGCAGTCCAGGAGGAGAGAGAGGGAGAACTCCCTCCTCGGCAGAGCTGCCCTTCATCTCAGTGGGGTTGGAGGGATATCCCTAGCAGCACAGATGCCAGAGTTCCTCTGCAGGGGAGAGGAAGGAATTCCCCAGCAGTGCAGATGCTGAGGTTCCCCTGCGGGGGAGAAGAAGGAATTCCCTAGTGGTGGAGAAAAAAGAGGGAGGGAACCCTCTCTCCCCGCAGCTGGGGAATTCCTTCTTCTCCCCTGCAGGGGAACCCCAACATCTGCACTGCTGGGGAATTCCCTCTTCAGTTGCTGAATTCTGCTGCTGATGTTCTATCTTTTTTGGTACAATTTTTTCAACATGACTACAAATAATTCTTCTGAAGGTTTCCATAGGAACCATTGGATGTATTAGACTACCTTTTTTGATGCATGTTACTTTGCTGCAGAAAATCGCCCATGTGAAGGAGGCCTTTAGGCATATTAGAACCTACAACTCCAGCACTGCAAGGCAGCAGTGCCAACAACTGAGCCACCACACTTGTCCTTTAATTGCTAGAGAAATTGAAGGGCAAGAAGAATAAAGACTTAGAGAGCATATTGTCACTTGACATCTTGCCTTGCTACTGTTAACAGCTCAGCATTTGAAGATAGGCTTTACAGCCACATGGACATAAGAACCTGCAGTCTAGAGATGACTTCTACAGAAGAGTGTTGTGGGCATGCTTTGTGACTTGCACAGGGAGGAGGTGCACTGGGACATCAGTTTTTGTGAAGGTGGATCATGTGTTATCTATAAATAAGTGTCACCTCTCAGTGTAATCCTGCCTGTGATGATAATGAGATGATGGCTGAGATGTTTTCTCTACACAACAGGAAGTGTCAGACTATTATTAGGCTTAGTGGTCAGTGTGAAGGGAGGAGGAGGAGGTGAGCTGTGACATCATCTATTGTGAATGGTGGATCCTGTGTCATCTATACATAGGTGTCACCTCTCAGTGTAATCCTGCCTGTGATTATAATAGGATGACTGTTGCAATGTTTTCTCTACAGAACAGGGTGAGTCAGAAAATTATTAGGTTTAGTGGTCAGTGTGAGAACTGCGGGATTTATGGATTTTGTGACACAGAAAATAAATATTATAAATAATGAAAAGTAAATAAAATTGCTTTTAACTTAAAAAACTTGAGTGAGACCCTTAGTCCTCTTCTCCCACCCTCCTGATTTTCTCATCATTCACACTACATCCCAAGATGTTGTATAGTGTTT
This sequence comes from Eleutherodactylus coqui, assembly GCF_035609145.1. NCBI lineage: Eukaryota > Metazoa > Chordata > Amphibia > Anura > Eleutherodactylidae > Eleutherodactylus > Eleutherodactylus coqui. Next base: position 18,194,023 of record NC_089840.1, on the reverse strand, counting down.
GCAATTTTTTTAAAGTAACATATAAACTTGGTTATTTTAATGATAACATGTTCCTTTTATTGTGGTTACATTTTACTTGATCACATGATGAGTGGAGAGGAGTACTGTTTCTCCTTTTCTAGAGCATCACTAGGTGTAAGGAGACTTAAGGCCCATTTACACACAAAGATAATCGTTCAAAAGATAGGTTTTGAGTGATTGTTTTGCATAAACTGCTAATGGACACTAATGTTCATTAGCAGCTTATCACCTTTTATTTGCATGTACCTGTATGCAGAGAAAAGCAGATGGTCTGTTGTCTGCATACAGCTCCTTTGTTCTGCCACGGGGCTGCAAGCTGAGTACAATGAAATCAGCGCTCCCGTGGAGAATACAGCACCATGGACAGCAAACACAGCAGGTGGTCTGTGTTATATTCTCTCCAGCTGAACAATGGATTTTAAGCTCACCTAAAAATCATCGTTCAGCTGAAGAGTGAAAGATGGGAGCATTTACACACAAAGATTATTGCTCAAACTATGGCTTTTGAACAAATTTTAAGTGATAATTGTTGTATGTAAATGGGCCTTTATAGGCCATGCTACTCTGGGAAATTTGGTATGCGAATAGAGGATGCATTTAGCCTCTTCAGCACCACCGATTCGAAGGTAACTTCCCTATAAGTTAATGTTTGTCCTTCTAACAGGCCTTGTAACATAGCTAAAAAATATAAGCCAAATCAAAAGGCTCTCATTAAAGGGATTTTCCAGGGAGAATACTATTGATGACCTATCCTCAGGATAGGTCATCAATAGTTGATCGTCTGGGGTCCGTCGCTCGGTACCCCAACTAATCAGCCGAACGGGTGCATGCTGTCAGCACCGCAAATAGACAGAGGTTGTAGTGGAAGTCTCTGCGCTGACTTCTATGTAGTGGCTAGCGCTTGTAACTGCAGGCACGGCTTGCGTTGATTTCAATGAGAGACGTGCCTGCGGTTCTAAGCACCGGCCACTACACGGAGGTCATTGCAGAGACTCCCACTGCTTCTGCTCCAACCTCTGTATTTGCGTCACTGACAGCATGCGCCCGCTTAGCTGATCTGTCAGGGTCCTGAGCAACGGACCCCAGCCGATCAACTATCCCGAGGACAGGTCAACAGTAGTATTCTCCCTGTAAGTAAAAATGAGCCATATACAGACAGTTGTTTCAGGGTTCTTGTATCGGTGCACAGAATGGCTCTGGTTGGCTGTCCCATCCCCCATTTGCATATGACATATGGTAACACATTAGCATCCCACTGAATATGTGTTACCCCAAAACAAACAAAAACAGAATTCTTGCCCAAAATGTCTGTCTGCCAAGTCCTCCTTGTTTCTGGGAGGTCACTCGTTAGCAGCAAAATGGCCTGATAGCCGCTGGTTTTCAGCATTCGCTCTATTTTCCTCTGTTTTACTGCCTTCTGTCAGGAGTGTGGTAATAGAACTAATTTTGTTATAGAACCTAGTTTTATATTTTCCATCAATGACAAAAAGCAACATATTTTCCAGATCAAACACGTCTGTGTTACACCACGCTGGAGCAAATTGAAGGCCATCTGTTCTAACATGAAGCAGATTATCGTGAATCATTTCATTTATGTTTAGTTTGTAAAAAAAAAAACAGAAAGAAAGAAAGAAGAAAAAAACGGCTCCAATTTGCCGGTGATTCATGCTCGGCTTCTGTATTTTCATCTGGACAGCAAGAATACATGAATATCATTTAGATAGGAAGCTTCCAGTGAAAACCCGATAATGTAAACGGCAAAACATGAGCAACATTTTAATGAGAGGATTTCCCTTGATTGAAAGATTTCCCAGCTTGATTGCAATCGTTAAAATATCGTTTTATCTGCCCATAATTTCTAGAATACATTCACAGATGAAATGTGTTAATATTTTTGTTTTGCGGGGAGTAACTGAGCCTTGGAGATGTGTCCACCAGCCCGGAGCATTGGGGGTTGCTACAATTAGCATCATTGTTATCTGCTAGTTTGTGTTACAGTTGGCGGCCACCAGCTTACCCCTCCTGGCACTTGTGCGTCCTGCCCTTATCTACTCCTCTGGCCTCTGCCAGGTCTCTGCCAGCGGCCCACAGGGTGCATGCACTTGCCTGCACTCTTAAAAGCCGTTGCACACTGTAAAATCGTCTACCGCTATCCATATGGTACCCCTGGCTATATTAGACACCCTGCTCCTATAAGGGCTTGAACAGACGAACGTATGCGCAAATACACTCCGTTGCGGTGAACACGTTAGAAGTATTCGTTTTTTAACTGTTCATACCCAGCGCTTGTGAAAAATAAACCATTGAAATCAATGGCTTCGCTTTGTCACGTTTTACGGGCATGAATTTCACGTGTGCAAAAACCTCCGCAAAAGCGTTTGCCTGTCTAAGCCCTAATGAAAATCAGGGCCGCAAAACGGGATGAAACCAAACCATAGATTTCAATGGTTTCATTCTCATTAGCGGGATTCTCGCACATTAATACTACTTGTGAGAAAAGATATACCCTGCCCTATCTTTCTTGTACGTAGAATTTTTTTTTTTTTCTCAAACTTACACGCAATAGTGTGGAGTTTGAATAGTCAAAACAACAAAAAACACACTGGTTCATGCGCTAATACACACGGCGAGCGTATTTGCGCATTTGCCTTCTTCTAGTTCCAATTACCTAGCTCTAGTCTGCCCAGTCCGTGTTTCCGAGTCTGTGGTTTTGTCACCCTCAGTTCCAAAGGCATACATATCATAGAGACAGACCATGCGACTGCTATGGAGTCAATGGAGAGAGGGGTCCTCAGCTCTGATTGCACCATTCCTTCTGCGACTGGGTAGCGAGAACATCTATAGGGCCAGGGCCTTCCTTCAAAGAGGAACTGCATTGTTAGCTAACAAGAAGGTAGAAGATTGGCCTAAGAATAATTTTAATGGGCATGGAATGGGAAAAAAAAGCAACAGGCCCTCCTTGCCTGGGTGGTATGGGAAAAGTGGGACTATAATGGGAACACATTTACGTTTTTGCTATGGGGCCCACCTCTTTTATGTAAGTCACTGCTTGGTTCATACGTCAACATTGCTGGTTAGCTTCTTGTTTGGGTTCTAGTGACCCCTTGTTATCAGGTATAGGGTTAGACAAGGATGCCTGTAGAGATAACTGAGGGCTACTTTAGGGACAGCGGGGTCTGATGTTCTGGGACAGTGTCAGGGAGAGATAAGAGTTGCCATTTTCTGGTTGTTATTTCTGTTCCATACCATCTGCTCCAATCTTCATTGCCAGTTTCATCATCATCTTCATCCTCATCATCTAGTTACCATCACCTTCTGTCCCTGCATTTTGCCATGATTTTACCGCCATTTTTGGATGCAGGTTATTGCCTCTGACAGCGATTTTTAACGCACCCCATCATTGTGATGGGGGATGAGGTGCGTTAATTGCGGTAAAATAGAGCAACTTTCTGAGCTAACCCAGAAGTTCATGAAAAAAGGAACAGGGAATATAAAAGAGGGACTTCAACTTCTTCCTGCTGAACCCACTTTAAACTTTGGCTCAAAAAACTTTCATGAAAACTGCAATTGCGTTTTGGCAAAAAGTAAAGGCAAAAAGGTTTACCAAAAAAGTGTGAAAAAACCACCCGGGCTTAGGGATCTTACACACTGGTGATCGCGATTTTGCCGAGAGAAAATTGCTCCCGTGATTTTTGAGCATGAGCGATCCTTTTTCCTGCGAATAGTCTTGCATCGCTGCCAAGCGCAATTTTATCGTGCAAAGTCAATAGGTGTTTTTTTAATGTTAAAACCGCATCACACGAAAATCACAAGTTTGCGCGTTGCGATGCAATAACAAGGAGGCTCCATAGGGAGACATCGGTGCTGAAAAAAATAACAAAACACAGAAAAATAGGGCATGCCACGATTTTTTTTCACTCCGTATCGCATGAGTGAAAACATCGCAAATGGGAATAAAACTATTGACAATTATTAACTTCATAATTCTGTGTTTGCACTCGCATCACGCGAAAATCATGCGAGAGTGAAGGCACGCTTAAACAGATATGACTGACTTAGTCCCGTTATGCGACCGTGAATTTTATGGCCGCATAACGGAACAAAACTACTAATTTCAATGGTTTGGTTTTCACTATCGGAATTCTCACCGGTTACTATTATGGGTGAGAAGAGATAGAACTTGGAGTTGATATGGCCTGCGCAAAAAAAAAAAGGCAAAATAAATCTTCCCACTTTATTTTTTCAAACTCGTGTGGAATACGCTCCGTAGCAGCAAGCTTAGTTGCGCATATGCCCAAGTATTTTTGCCCTTATTTTGGATTTACATGATTGAGCACATATTCGTGCCACGTTTTTTCGCATTGGGCATTGCGTATTTGCGTAACAGCAAATCGTCACAAAGAGATTTCTTTCTCAAGCAAAGAAAAAATGCCATTTGGAGATTATGACTGATCTGTACATCACAGCCCGCTGACAAAAGGATACTTTGCTAAATGTTGTATCACCACGAATAAGATGGAGGGACTAGAGATGAGCGAGCGTACTCGGTTCGGGTGTTTTTGAACTCGAGCACCACTTTTTCCGAGTAACTCACTACTCGGATGAAAAAATTCGGGGGGCGGCGTGGTGGAGCGGGGGGTAGCAGTGGGGAACAGGGGGGAGCTCTCTCTCTCCCCCCCTCTCCCCTCTGCAACACCCCGCTCACCCCGAGTAGATTTGCTCATCTCTAGTAGGGACACCTATCATTCTGGGATGCTCAGAAACCCAGAACCACATATCTGGAAAAATATAGATCGGAGCATCTACGTGTGTAGACTCATTGCCTATGTTCCCGATCAGATAACCTCGTGTGGAGATCTGACTGAAAATAGGGAATTATGAGTTCCTACAGACCCAACCCTCCCTTCTCTGTGTGACCTCAGAGGGGGCAGGGAGAAAGTGTGTACTGAGGGACCCTTTAAAATGGGGGACCCAACAGGCCCCAAATTGTCAACCCCTTGGAGTTCACTATGGGTGAGGACTGTCCTAAATTCTGTGCGACTCCACACAAAGATCGGCAACTTTCATTTAATTTCTCCTGTTTATTCTAAAATACTGCTGAGTGTGTATTACCTGTATTCCTGTGGTCCCACGTAACAACCCTTTTTGTATATTTTTGGATACATCATATTTTGGCACTGCTAGACCTTTTCTAGAATAAATCTACACTTATCAGTTTTAATAAATGAACCATAGACTCCGAGGATTGTGTTCATAATCCATAAATCGGGCTCCAGTTTACGGTTAAGAAACTGGTGGTGGCAGCCATATTTGTATGAGTATTGTAGAGCTCTGGAGTGCGTTAGAACAGATGAGGTGGATGATTTGAGCTTCACATGCGTGCAGAAGCCAGGGAAAGCTGGGTACAAATCAGCCTGTATTCTAATGATTCTATACTTGCAATACTGCAGGGTGATGGAGGACAGAGGCAGGATGGATAGGTGTCGTCCCTTCTCCTCTCTTCCTCCTCGCTATACGACCATAGGTGTTGCCCCATCCTTCCCACACTTACTATCCATGGGAGGACAGGGCAGGTCCTATCTTTTCTTGGTTGTAGTATTAGCAAAACGAAATAGTGAAAACGAAACCAGTGAAATCCTATTGAAATCAGTGGTTTCGTTTTGTCCCCCTAAGCGGCCGTGATTATTACGGCAGTATAAGGGGGGGGGGGGGGGGAATCATGTTCATCTGAAACTGCCCCCATGGTGGTGATTTCAGGAGAAAAGCAGAAATACATAATTCATAAAGACAATAAACAGATTCCGTACCTGGCATGCCGAGGCGATGGCCGCTTGTAAAGTTAGCCTCAAATCCTTTAGCGGTGGAGAGGGAGTCTGATGTAAAATACACGGTCATGTGATTAGTGGTGGAGAAGACGTCCGGCACCGCATTGCTCCCCGTATACACAGCTAAATAAATAATACAAGTATGAGTAGATTTGTCAGACCACATAATCCTGCAGCGCAAGGAGGAAAATTATCCAAAATTTTTATCAATCTGTTAATTTTATAGGATTTTTTTTTGGAGGGGGAAAACAGCCCTAGAAGGAGAAGAAACTTTTTTTGAGGTAAAATTCTCACAGATCTGTCATTTTATGTTTTTTCCTAGATATTATTTTGTACAAGTAAACAAAAATGATTACATTTAAAATGACGTAAAAACATAAAAAATGCAGCACTCCACGTCAGGGGCGTAACTAAAGGCTCAGGGGCCCGGATGCAAAATGTGAGCAGGGGCCTTCCTCTCTATATCTGTACCCGTACCCATACCTAAACCATAACTTGAAGCTTCTGGGCCCCAATGCAAAACCTGTAACAGGGCCCCCAACTATAATGCTTTATTTATAGTACTGGGCTCCCTATATGGAGAAGAGAGGCCTTATGGGCCCCCTAAGGCTCCTGGGCCCGGGTGCAACCGCATCCCCTGCGCCCTCTATACTTACGCCCCTGCTCCACGTGTAAGTCAATATATAAACTAAAAAACATTCTGTCTTTGGATGCCTTTGTGTGGAGACGATAGGAAACTGGAAGCAGCGCTAACTTCTCAAACACTTTGAAACAGATGTATAAAGTCCGACTTCTCTCTTCCTGAACCCAGCGGATAGACTATGTTTCGGAGTGGGAACGCCTTCCTCAGCTTAGCTGGCAATAGACCGTGGTGGTGTGACAGTGCACCTTGCTGAGAAGTGGCAGGACTGGATGTTTTTGGCAGCTAGCACCCAGACGCTGCAACCAGAGATAACTCAGATCGCGACTGTTAACCATGTAAATGCTTCCGTTGGTTTGACCGCGGCATTTTATATGTCCAAATGGCTCGCCTGCAGTGAGTTCACATCTACAGAGAGCATAATGTAATACTGAAGTTTTGTAGTATTTTGTTTAAGCGATCAAGCAATATTCAGTTCAAGTCCATTATGGGGACTAAAATAAAGATTTTTGATTTATTACAAAAAAATTTAAATTAAGATAAAAAAAAATATTTTCCCAGCCGTCGCATTAAAAGAATTTAAAAAAAATTTTAAATAAAGAAATTGGTATAGGTGGGTTCGTAAAAGTCCAATGTGGTAAAATATCATTATCAATTCCATAGGGTGAACACCACCCGTAAAAATGTGCAATGCCAGAACTGTGCTTTCTGTGGTCACCCAACTCCAAGGAAAAATTGAATAAAAAGTGATCAAAAAGTCATTTCTATTCCAACATGGTACAAGAAGGAAGAATGCCCAGCATGGATAAGGGACATAAAACTGTAAGCTTTACTGAAACACGTAAAATCAAGCCAACGCATCGTCCATATCAATGATTTCTGACATGTTTTGGATGTATTGTCCTTGTCGTCGCTGAGGCCATCACTAAGGACAATACATCCAAAACACATTTGCTTGCTTTCAAATATTTTAACAAAGTTTGAAGGTTTATGTCCCTTATCCTCGCTGGGCATGTTTCCTTCTTGGATTGTTACATTGTGCGTGGAGTGGAGTCGTGGTGTGTTCAGTGGAGGAGCTGATTCCGTGAAGCTGACTATTGACTAACCCTTGGTATTTCCAACTCCAAGATGGTACCAATAAAAACTAGAAGTTGCCCTTCAAAAGAGCAAAAGCTCACACTACTGCATCAATAGAAAAATGTAAAAAACATATCGGGGTCAAAAGTGGTCATTATAGTAAGTGATGATGATTAGAGATGAACGAACGTACTCGTCCGAGCTTGATACTCGTTCGAGTATTAGCGTGTTCGAGATGCTCGTTACTCGTGCCGAGTACCACGCGATGTTCGAGTTACTTTCACTTTCATCTCTGAGACGTTAGCGCGCTTTTCTGGCCAATAGAAAGACAGGGAAGGCATTACAACTTCCCCCTGCGACGTTCAAGCCCTATACCACCCCCCTGCAGTGAGTGGCTGGCGAGATCAGGTGTCACCCGAGTATAAAAATCGGCCCCTCCCACGGCTCGCCACAGATTTATTCTGACATAGAGGAGGGAAAGTGCTGTTGGTGCCAGAGCTGCTATAGGGAGAGCGTTAGGAGTATTTTAGGCTTCAAGAACCCCAACGGTCCTTCTTAGGGCCACATCTAACCGTGTGCAGTAGTGTGGAGGCTGCTTTTTGCAGTGTTGCACATTTTTTTTTTTGTATATCGGCCGTGCAGAGCATTGCGCCCTGCAGTAATTATACATACTCCAGGGCCAGTAGCGGTGAGGCCGGGACAGAAGACATATATTTATTGAATATAGGCAGTGGGCCTTTCCAAAAACATTTGGGAAAAAAAATCTATTTGGGCTGCCTGTAACTGTCCTCAGTGTACTGGGTCTGTGCTGGGTGTAGTTGTCCTCCTAATTCATACGCAGCCAGCTAAGTGTTACAGCAGGCTTGCACAAAATTATTTCCTGGCTCTGTGTTGGCTGTTACATCACCGCTGTATTCCTGTCCACAGTGCAACAGTCTGCAGTTATTTTACATACTCCAGGGCCAGTAGCGGTGAGGCCGGGACAGAAGACATATATTTATTGAATATAGGCAGTGGGCCTTTCCAAAAACATTTGGGGAAAAAATCTATTTGGGCTGCCTGTGACTGTCCTCAGTGTACTGGGTCTGTGCTGGGTGTAGTTGTCCTCCTAATTCATACGCAGCCAGCTAAGTGTTACAGCAGGCTTGCGCAAAATTATTTCCTGGCTCTGCTGTGCGTTCGGTAAGCGAAGTGAGCCTCCAACCACAGGCCAATAAGCGGCACATTTAATTACAGCGTTCTGTTTCTGCACTACTGGTAATACACCATGCTGAGGGGTAGGGGTAGCCCTATAGGACGTGGACGCGGGCGAGGACGCGGAGGCCCAAGTCAGGGTGTGGGCACAGGCCGAGCCAGTGCGGTGGCCAGGGGTAGAGGCAGGGCCAGACCGAATAATCCAACAACTGTTTCCCAAAGCGCCCCCTCGCGCCATGCCACCCTGCAGAGGTCAAGGTGCTCTACGGTGTGACAGTTTTTCACAGAGACGCCTGACGACCGACGAACAGTGGTGTGCAACCTTTGTCACGCCAAGATCAGCTGGGGAGCCACCACCACCAGCATGCGCAGGCATATAATGGCCAAGCACCCCACAAGGTGGGACAAAGGTCGTTCACCGCCTCCGGTTTGCACCACTGCCTCTCCCCCTGTGCCCAACCTGCCACTGAGATCCAACCCCCCTCTGAGGACACAGGCACTACCGTCTCCTGGCCTGCACCCACACCCTCACCTCCGCTGTCCTCGGCCCCATCCAGCAATGTCTCTCAGCGCAGCGTCCAGACGTCGCTAGCGCCACTGTTTGAGCGCAAGCGCAAGTACGCCGCCACGCACCCGCACGCTCAAGCATTAAACGTGCACATTGCCAAATTGATCAGCCTGGAGATGCTGCCGTATAGGCTTGTGGAAACGGAGGCTTTCAAAAGCATGATGGCGGCGGTGGCCCCGCGCTACTCGGTTCCCAGTTGCCACTACTTTTCCTGATGTGCCGTCCCAGCCCTGCACGACCACGTCTCCCGCAACATTGTATGCGCCCTCACCAACGAGGTTACTGCCAAGGTCCACTTAACAACGGACACGTGGACAAGCACAGGCGGGCAGGGCCACTATATCTCCCTGACGGCACATTGGGTGAATTTAGTGGAGGCTGGGACAGAGTCAGAGCCTGGGACCGCTCACGTCCTACCCACCCCCAGAATTGCGGGCCACAGCTCGGTGGTGGTATCTGCGGCGGTGTATGCTTCCTCCACTAAAGCACCTTCCTCCTCCTCCTCCTCCAATGCAACCTCTGTCTCGCAATCAAGATGTGTCAGCAGCAGCACGTCGCCAGCAGTCGGTGTCGTGCGGCGTGGCAGCACAGCGGTGGGCAAGCGTCAGCAGGCCGTGCTGAAACTACTCAGCTTAGGAGAGAAGAGGCACACGGACAAGAACTGCTGCAGGGTCTGACAGAGCAGACTGACCGCTGGCTTGCGCCGCTGAGCCTCCAACCGGGCATGGTCGTGTGTGACAACGGCCGTAACCTGGTGGCGGCTCTGCAGCTCGGCAGCCTCACGCACGTGCCATGCCTGGCCCATGTCTTTAATTTGGTGGTTCAGTGCTTTCTGAAAAGCTACCCACACTTGTCATACCTGCTCGGAAAGGTGCGCCGGGTCAGCGCACATTTCCGCAACTCCAAGACGGACGCTGCCACCCTGCGGACCCTGCAACATCAGTTTAATCTGCCAGTGCACCGACTGCTGTGCGACGTGCCCACACGGTGGAACTCTATGCTCCACATGTTGGCCAGGCTCTATGAGCAGCGTAGAGCTATAGTGGAATACCAACTCCAACATGGGCGGCGTAGTGGGAGTCAGCCTCCTCAATTCTTTACAGAAGAGTGGGCCTGGTTGGCAGACATCTGCCAGGTCCTTGGAAACTTTGAGGAGTCTACCCAGATGGTGAGCAGGGATGCTGCAATCATTAGCGTCACCATTTCTATGCTATGCCTCTTGAGAAGTTCCCTGCAAAGCATAAAGGCAGACGCTTTGCATTCGGAAACGGAGGCGTGGGAAGACAGTATGTCGCTGGATAGTCAGAGCACCCTCATGTCTATATCTCAGCGCGTTGAGGGGGAGGAGGAGGGGGAGGAGCATGAGGAGAAGGGGGAAGAGACAGCTTGGCCCACTGCTGAGGGTACACATGCTGCTTGCCTGTCATCCTTTCAGCGTGTATGGCCGGAGGAGGAGGAGGAGGATCCTGAAAGTGATCTTCCTAGTGAGGACAGCCATGTGTTGCGTACAGGTACCCTGGCACACATGGCTGACTTCATGTTAGGATGTCTTTCTCGTGACCCTCGCGTTACACGCATTCTGGCCACTACGGATTACTGGGTGTACACACTGCTCGACCCACGGTATAAGGAGAACCTTTCCACTCTCATTCCCGAAGAGGAAAGGGGTTCGAGAATGATGCTATACCACAGGGCGCTGGTGGACAAACTGATGGTAAATTTCCCATCCGACAGCTCTAGTGGCAGAAGGCGCAGTTCCGAGGGCCAGGTAGCAGGGGAGGCGCAGAGATCAGGCAGCATGTACAGCGCAGGCAGGGGAACATTCTCCAAGGCCTTTGCCAGCTTTATGGCTCCCCAGCAAGACTGTGTCACCGCTCCCCAGTCAAGGCTGAGTTGGCGGGAGCACTGTAAAAGGATGGTGAGGGAGTACGTAGCCGATCGCACGACCGTCCTCGGTGACGCCTCTGCCCCCTACAACCACTGGGTGTCGAAGCTGGACACATGGCCTGAACTTGCGCTGTATGCCCTGGAGGTGCTTGCTTGTCCTGCGGCTAGCGTCTTGTCAGAGAGTGTGTTTAGTGCGGCTGGGGGAATCATCACGGATAAGCGTACCCGCCTGTCAACCGACAGTGCCGACAGACTTACACTCATCAAGATGAACACAGCCTGGATTTCCCCAGACTTCACTTCTTCACCAGCGGACAGCAGCGATACCTAAGCAATACGTAGGCTGCACCCGCGGATGGAAGCATCGTTCTCTATCACCATCAAAAACGGTGACCTTTTTGCTTCATCAATCTGTGTATAATATTCCTCCTCCTCCTCCTGCTCCTCCTCCTGAAACCTCACATAATCACGCCGAACGGGCAATTTTTCTTACGCCCACAAGGCTCAGTCATATAATTTTTCTAAACAATTTTTATACGTTTCAATGCTCATTCAAGCGTTGAAACTTTCACCTCAACCAATTTTTATTTTAACTGGGCTGCCTCCAGGCCTAGTTACCAATTAAGCCACATTAACCAATTCACCAATTTTTTGGGGCCCTCGCCTACAGTGTAATCCAATTAATTTTTTGCCCACCTGCATTAAACATGACATTACCTCAGCTGTGCTGGGCACTGCAATGGGATATATTTATGTACCGCAGGTGGCTTCCTGGCACCCACCCATGCTGTCGGTCCACACGGAGTTGTAACTACATGTGTAAGCTTCTAAAGAACCCCAGTCTGACTGGGGCATGCAGTGTGGGCCGAAGCCCACCTGCATTTAACATGACATTACCTCAGCTGTGATGGGCAATGCTATGGGATATATTTATGTGCCGCCGGTGGCTTCCTGGCACCTACCCATGCTGTCGGTCCACAGGGACTTCACAATAGGGAGTTGTACCTGCCTGTGTCTATGAATTAAAAAGCCCGGTCAGGTTGGGGCATGCAGTGTGGGCCGAAGCCCACCTGCATTTAATCGGACGTTACCTCAGCTGTGATGGGCACTGCAATGGGATACATTAATGTACAGCCGGTGGGTTCCAGGGAGCCACCCATGCTGTGGGTGCACACGGAATTCCCATTGCGGAGTTGTACCTGCCTGTGACTATTTATAAAAAACCGCTGTCTGACTGGGGCATGCAGATACCTTGACAGAATGAATAGTGTGTGGCACATAGGTTCCCCATTGCTATGCCCACGTGTGCAGCTCTTGATGGCGTTGGCACAGGAATATATTTCTCATTGCTTCTGTACAGCATTGTGGGCTATCGTCCCACCCCTTTTAAAGAGGGTCGCTGCCTAGCCGTGCCAACCCTCTGCAGTGTGTGCCTGCGGTTCCTCCTCATGGTAGACGCACTTATAAATAGACATGAGGGTGGCGTGGCATTAGTGCAGCTGAAGGCTGCGCAGGGACACTTTGGTGTGCGCTGTGGACACTACGTCGTGCGGGGGGGGGGGGGGGGGTTGTTGGGCAGCATGTAGCCCAGGAGAAGTGGCAGCGGAGTGTCATGCAGGCAGTGATTGTGCTTTGTTGTAGGTAGAGTGGTACTTAGCTAAGGTATGCATTGCTAATGAGGGCTTTTCAGAAGTAAAAGTTGTTGGGGGGGGGGGGGGAACCTGCTGTATTGCTGGCTCCATTGAATTCAATGGGCAAACATCGTTCTTCTCTGCCACAGCTGTTACAGCTATGGCAGAGGAGAACGATCTTTATGCTGACAGTGCGGGGGGGGGGGGGCACTCTTGCCGCTATTGTGGCTTAATAGTGGGACCTGTGAACTTGAGATGCAGCCCAACATGTAGCCCCTCGCCTGCCCTATCCGTTGCTGTGTCATTCCCATCACTTTCTTGAATTGCCCCGATTTTCACAAATGGAAACCTTAGCGAGCATCGGCGATATACAAAAATGCTCGGGTCGCCCATTGACTTCAATGGGGTTCGTTACTCGAAACGAACCCTCGAGCATCGCGATAATTTCGTCCCGAGTAACGAGCACCCGAGCATTTTGGTGCTCGCTCATCTCTACTGATGATCCATTTGGTTAATGGCGACTACCGGTCACTTTATGGATCTTCATTCTCTATGCTCTCCTATCCTTGACCACTTCTTTCAGTTCTTCCATCTACATGTTTGCATCCGCCTTGTATCTAGCCAGTGTCGAACTTTTGCATGCGTATATAGAGATCGGAAACAGGATTGCATTTATCATTATAGTAAATAGGACCCAATTAAAAAAAGCAAAACCTTTCATACTGCTGCGTGGATCAGTCCGCTCCACCAAGGGAATTGGGCAGGTACTTCTAGGTCTCATCTTCCTCTATCCTCCCAGCATATTCTGCAATCTTCTAGCATTCTTCACTGTCAGATCGCAAAATCACGCTGAATATCGCATGATCTCTTGTTCTGGCTAAAACTGTATCATATTTTGTGCTATTAACAAAGTTGCCAATTGATAATTGCTGTAATAGAATACAATGGACATTGAGTGTCTGGAAATATATTTGTATTATTGTAAAGAATTCTAAGTGGTTAATTAAAAAAATTAAGTGGCGGGATGACTACTTTCACCTGTGGCTATGTGCGCTCCGCAATGGTATTCTCTTGCCTGTCATTGTAGAAATACTCTTAGGAGACGTCTGTCAAGATTCCCTTAGTGATACATATAACTGCAGTGGGCCCATTAGCTGTTGCCTGTTGGAAATAAGTCCGGGCTCCCTACTCTCTGCTTTAACATCTCCAGAGGTCCATTGATACTGATTGGTTGACAGTGAGATGTTTCTCCTGGTTGGCCAATCACTGATAACATAAGTGTATATAATCCAGCCATATCCTGTCATGGAGGCCAGGCATTTTGCTAATGTCTGCATGCATGCTGTCCTGAGCTCTGTCTGTCTGGGTCTTGTTGAGTCTGTCTGATTGTTGGTTTGTGCATAGTCCTTTTCCCTAGACTGTCAGATGGGTGATGCCTGACACTTGTTCCTCTACACCGTTGGGGGATGTCTGATGCTTGTGCTGGTCAGATGGGTGATGTCTAGCACTTATTCCCCTACACCATCAGATGGGTGATGTCTAACACCTCTTTCCTTAGACTGTCAGATGGGTGATGTCTGACACTTTTTTCCCTACACCGTCAGATGGGTGATGTCTAACACCTGTTCCCCTGACCGTCAGACGGGTGATGTCTGACACTTTTTTCCCTACACCGTCAGATGGGTGATGTCTAACACCTGTTCCCCTGACCGTCAGATGGGTGATGTCTGGCGCCTCTTCCCCTAGACTGTCTAATTGGTGATGCCTGAGGCTCGTTCCTCTACACTGTCGGGTGATGGCTGACGTTTGTTTCCCTATATGCTCCCCTGCTTTGAGTATTCTCTCATGTGGCCTAAATGCTGCAGGTTTTACCACATGGAAAATATGCAGCATCTACGATGTATTACATCCTGAGAATGGTGGCTCGGGCCCAAAGGTACATGATGTGGGGCCATCCTTTTCCATATGATTGCCCCGCTTTTAGGCAGGAATTGCCAAGCCCAATATTTGGTGATGGAGAACCTTCCCACTTTGGTGTTTGTCTTATGTGTCTGTCATATGTTGGTGATAAATACCCGTCTGTTAGTCCTTGTAGGACAATTATTGCATCACAATGTTACATATTGATGACATTTATGCAGTCCAGGTGAATGAGACCTGCCCGAACGTAACATGACCACTTTCTTCCGACACAAGGCTTCTAAAGAAGTCACAAAGTTTTGCTAAGCCTCTTGTGTTATATTGAAAGCCCAAAACTTCTAGAATTGCTCTAATGTTTGACAACAAATTACCGTGATGACCAGAAAAATTAAATACGGCACAAACATATAGATATGTATAAAAAGAGCGAATACTACTTATTAGTCCCTCTAGGCCAGTCCTTTAAGCTTGTTCCCCCCTGGGACTGGCAGGTCACAGGGTCACCTAAGCATGTACAGTCTCCATTTTCCAGCTGCTATTATTGTGCCGTGTTAACATGCAATCCGCTACTAGATTCTCAGGTTATCTGCGAGCCTCACATCTTCTGAATGATAAATTTCCAACATGTCTCTTCTAAGAACTGAGCAAATCAAAGGAGCGCTGAACTTTATGACCTGCTTTATATGAGTTGAAGTTCAGCCGAAAACTCTGCACTTCAGTGTCTGGTGGTTTGTTTCAGCTCTTCATCAGTGACAGCATGAAATCCAGCAGCTAACTGTTACTTTGCAATAATTCATGGCACTTGCAAGAAATCTACCGTATACAACAAAAGCTGTCGAAAACCAAGATTTCAGCACAGAATGGATACTTGCCCAGCAACAACGAATCGGCGCCTCTCCCATCTCTCACTTCAGCAACATCATATATATTCTCCAGTTGAAAGACTTGAAAGTGCAGCTGAATATTGTGTCCTTCTGCGGCATTCAGATACCATGTACCTAAGAAAAGGGAGATAGAAATTGGAAATGTCAATACGGTAACATTAGTATAATCCCAAATTATGGCAGCCGTATATTTTAATTGTTGTTTTCAATTACACATACCGTATATACCGGCGTATAAGACGACTTTTGAACCCCGAAAAATCGGGTCTGAAGTCGGGGGTTGTCTTATGCGCCGGTAATACAAAAAAAAAAAAAGTGTAAAAAAAAAAAATTTCATTACTCACCTCCCCCGGCGTTCTGTCGCGATCCGGCAGGATGTCGCTCGCTCCTCGTCCCCGGCGCAGCATTGCTTTCTGAATGCGGGGCTTGAAATCCCCGCTTCCAGAAAGCTAGTACACACGCCGGCAGCCATGACAGCATGGAATGGCTGTGATTGGCTGAAGGCGCACGTGTTAGCAATCACACCCATTCAATGATGTCATTGAATAGTGTGATTGGCTGAAGCCACGTGTGTTTTAGCCAATCACAGCCATTCAATGATGTCATTGAATAGTGTGATTGGCTGAAGCCACGTGTGTTTTAGCCAATCACAGCCATTCAATGATGTCATGGCTGCCGGCGTGTGTATTAGCTTTCTGGAAGCGGGGATTTCAAGCCCCGCATTCAGAAAGCAATGCTGCGCCGGGGACGAGGAGCGAGCGACATCCTGCCGGAGCGCCACAGAACGCCGGGGGAGGTGAGTAATGATTTTTTTTTTTCTCCACTGTATACCGGCGTATAAGGTGACAGTTGGGGGGTCGTCTTATACGCCCCGTCGCCTTATACGCCGGTATATACGGTAATATATATTTCTTTATAAGATGTAACCAAAGAAAAAATAGTTTCCAAGAAATTAGGCTGAGGCTCTATTCACAGCACGTCTGGGCATAAACTTGACCAGCCTCTTTGAATAATGCTCATGTTCACTATTAACCCCTTAATGACATGGCCTATTTTTGCGTTGAGGACCAAGCGATTTTTGGTATTTTTCCATCTCCATTTTTCAAAAGCCATAACTTTTTTATTTTTCCGTCGACGCGGCCGTATAAGGGCTTGTTTTTTGCGTGGCGAACTGTAGTATTTATTGGTGCCACTTTTGGGTACATATACTATATCATAAAACTTTTATTATTTTTTTTATAATAACAGGGAGAGAAAACGCATCAATTCTGCCATAGATTTTTTTTTTTTACAGCGTTAATCATGCAGCATAAATGACACAATACATTTTGCGCATCGGTACGATTACAACGATACCAAAATTCTTATATTTTTATTAGGTTTTTACACTTTTTTGCAATAAAACCCCCCTTTTTTTGGAAATCTTTTTTTTTCTCTATTGCTGCATTCAAAGTCCTGTAACTTTTTTATTTTTCTATGTACGGAGCTCTATGAGGGCTTATTTTTTGCGAGACAAGCTGAAGCTTTTATTGGTACCATTTTGGGGAATGTACGGCTTTTTTGATCACTTTTATTGCATTTTTTTGGAGGCAAAGTGCTAAAAATTTGCATTTCGCCTCTGTTTTTTAGCGTTTTTTTTAACGCTTTTTGCTGTACAAAATAAAAAGCATGTTCAACTTTTTGTACACGTCGTTACGGTCGCGTAAATACCAAATATGTGTGTTTTTTTTTAACCTTTTTTATGCTAATATTAAAAAAAAAAATGTTTCTTTTTCTGTTGCAGTGGGCGCCGGCTCTGACTGACAGCCAGCTCCCGCTGCGGGATAGCGCGAGATCATGACTCACCTCGCTCTAATCCCGATGACGTACCGGTACGTCATATTGCGGGAAGTACCAGGCTCCCATGATGTACCGGAAGGGGTTAAAAAATAAGTCGCACAGAGTGTTAAGCCAGCAGAATGCAGTCCTAAACTCTCACTCATGACCTGAAGGTTGTAGGTTCAATCCCTGCATGGTTCAGGTAGATGGCTCAAGGTTGACTCAGCCTTCCATCCTTCCGAGGTTGGTAAAATGAGTACCCAACTTGCTGGGGGTAATAAATAAATTATTAACAAGTTACACCCCCCCCCAGCCCCCCCAGCCCCCCCCCCCCACTCCCATACTGGTGACATTTTGGGGTGTGTATGACTTTTTGATCAACATTACACCTTTGTTTTTTTTAGTATGTGGAAGGAAGAAAAGTTTAATTTTAGTGTTTTTTTTACAGTATTTACCTTGCAAAATCAAAAGTATGTTTGATTCATTGTATGAGTCGTTATGGACTCTTTAATAACAAACACGTATTTTAAAAACTCTTCTTTTTCCCCTTTGTCCATATGCAGCATCGATCTTACATTCACTTTCAATTGTGTCTGTCATACACAAGGCGCAAAAAAGATGGCAGGCTGCACTATCTTGGCGCGTATTACGCACCCATACACGCCATGATAGTGTATGGGAATCATTGGCATGCAGCAAGTATGTATGGTACGCTGCAAAAGCTGCTTGTGTGAGAGCCCTAAGACTGTTCCATATTGCATCTGCTGGATATTAGCATTCTGCACTCCAGCAGGTCATGTGATGCCACGGAATACTTTTAGAATCGTCCATGCAAGAGTCTAATGATGAATACATTATAAAGGATGCCTACATAGAGAGTGAGTGGGGCACAATATTTAACTATTGCATTATCCAGAAGGGATAAGATTATAGTGCAGCTCCAAAGCTATATGGTTAGGGCCACTGGGGCATCCTGGATTTATATCCAGTATTCTTCTCTGACTTGCCAAGGTAGATCACAGCATGGACGTCCATAAGAAAAGTTAAAGAGGTTGTGTCACTATAAAAAAACTTTTTCTAAAAACTAGGCCGGTTATAAAATAGAGAAAAAAGTACACTCACCTGTCTTCAGCCTCAGACACAACTGAGTGGCTTCCATGGAACAGGTTAGGGCTTTCAAAATGTACATCCGTTAAAAGTCAGGTGACCTTTGCGGCAAATCAGTGGCTGCAATGTCTCCATCTGAACCCCTGGCATCAGAAACTCCCATCCAGCACCATGATGCCAGAAGTTCCAGGTGGTGACGTTGCGGCTGTCATATGACATCTACCAGACATACATATTGGGACCACTGGGGCTGAGGGAGTTGCTCAGCTGTGTCCTGGAGGTTGCAGACAGATGAGAATACTCTCTTTTATCTTATAACACGCTCAGCTGTTATATATATATATATATATATATATATATATATATATTTTTTTTTATTTTTTTTTATTTTATTTTTTTTTGTAGTGACACTTTAAAGTGCTTTATAAAGGACAACATTTAAAGAGACAGTACTTCTTGCTCTCCCCAAGGGTTTTCAGCCATCTTATAGGTCATCAGTGGTTGATGGACGAGAGTCCACCACTGATCAGGACCCCCTTCCATCAACTGATCATGTGGCCTGCTGTCAGTGCAGTGGGTCAGATGTTGTCATCGTCGTGCAGCACAGGAATTGGGGGTGTTGGCTTCACTCCGATTGAAATCAATAGGAATACCACACTGCTATTCCACGTTCTGCTTTTCTTATGGTCAAAGTATCAAATCAGCAAGTGGAAGAGCAGAGCGGCGCTCCCTTTGGATTTTAAAGGAGTCAAGCCAACCCTCCCATTTCCTCCTTTGACCAGTAATATTGAGGTCCGGCCAGGTGCTCGGACGAGTGGCTGATGGACAATTCCCATCCATCAACTACTGATGACCTATCCAGAGGTCGTCAGTTGAAAAAATCCCAGACCACCCCTTTAACCAGTGAAAGGTGTTGCTTGGGTTATTTTATGAAATGTGAACTTCAGAAACTGTTTATTATGATCATCCTATTTTACCCAATATATAGTGTAATAAGTAAAATATTTGTGTATTACCCAGTTAAGTAAATACTATACCTGTTCTTGTATTTGTTTTTTGGTTCTCCACTATCGGCATTATATTCTGCAGCGCTTACATTAGCACCAGAAATACTTTTAAAATCCTTCATTTTATGAAAAGAATACATTTAGCTGACCAGTTCTAATTGGTGTTAAGTTCTAAATTGTACTCTTTAATTCCGAGCAACACTTTGGAAAAGTGTACCGCCATCTCAAAAGAGGACAAAAGGATTGGAGTGTTATTAGTGCTCGTATTTCGGATGCTGTTTTTGAAAAAAAAATTTTAATAAGAACATTCATTATAATTGAGAATAACTCGGTTCTTATTGATGGAACGGTTAATGGATTTTCTATTCTTAAACAAAAAAGAATTTGATGGCATGTGGAAGCCTTGGATACTACTTAATTAGCTTTTCTAAAATATCTCTCCTTATGCTGATGTGGAGGATGTATTACCAGAAGACTGTTTTGTAATTTTGTAATTCCATACTAGGCTGCAGCATGGAAAGACATATTTCACCGTTTGGATGGGAAGAGTTTTGCGCAGTGCTTCGGTTTTTCTATCTATTCCCTTGTGCATCCCAAGTTCTTCTGTCAAGTAAAGAACTAAAAAGCACTTCACCTTAAATGGATACTATTAACAGAAAATCAACTAGGAAGGCATTAATTGTTTTTTTTTTATAAAAAAAAATCAAAAGTCTTCTTTGCTTGTCCAGAAATAGGCATCTAGTACCCCAGGACCACCTTTATCTTATATTCGATTATATTGTTTTATAATGTTCCTATGACATGTATTAACCACTATATTAAAGGGGTTGTCCCGCGCCGAAACTGGTTTTTTTTTTTTTCTACCCCCCCCCCCCCGGTCGGCGCGAGACAACCCCGATGCAGGGAGGTAAAGAAAGCTTACCGGAGCGCTTACCTTAATCCCCGCGCTCCGGTGACTTCAATACTTACCGCTGAAGATGGCCGCCGGGATCCTCTGTCTCCGTGGACCGCAGCTCTTCTGTGCGGTCCATTGCCGATTCCAGCCTCCTGATTGGCTGGAATCGGCACGTGACGGGGCGGAGCTAGACGGAGCCTGCATTCTGCACGAGCGGCTCCATAGAAGACAGGAGAAGACCCGGACTGCGCAAGCGCGGCTAATTTGGCCATCGGAGGCCGAAAATTAGTCGGCACCATGGAGACGAGGACGCCAGCAACGGAGCAGGTAAGTATAAAACTTTTTATAACTTCTGTATGGCTCATAATTAATGCACAATGTATATTACAAAGTGCATTAATATGGCCATACAGAAGTGTATAGACCCACTTGCTGCCGCGGGACAACCCCTTTAAGTTTACAGGTTGTGGCTGAAGCTCCATCAACACACTACAGCAGTTAAGGAGTTAATCACTGATAAACACAGCCTCCAATCAGAATAAGGCAAGTAGGAGGAGCTTAATTTATATTGGACAGTTGGAGTTAGGCAATGTAACTTATATAGTCAACACCTGTGTCTTTCACTGGTGGAAGGTGTAGGCCTGGAGGGCCACTATCTAGAATGATGAATAATTGGTGGCCCACTGGTGAGACTGGCCAGGGTCAATGAGAAGAGCTGAAAAACTCTAGGGCAGTCAGCCTAGAGGAATATCCAGGTGATTGGAGTACAGAGACTAGATCCGTTTGGAAGTGATCAGTGGCAAAAAAGAACAGATTCCCAGGGGTTGTGCCAGGAAGAATTATCTGAGAGTTGTGAGGAGGAGCTAAATACCCTCAGTTCCAGAGAAAACTCAAACACAATAAGAAAGGCAGAAATACTTAAAAGCTATGGAAACATTTGTGCATGAAAAGTCAATGCACACATATCTTACTAAGTCCCTGCAGAATAAAACGATGCACTTACTTTTTTTTGCACTGCGCTTTTTTTCTTATGCATTTAGAAAGCCTCATACTTAGTTATGCAGGCTTTCCTACCTGGCTCTGGGACATTCCCAGCTCTGGTGTCTCTCATAAACCTGCACAAGCTCAGTTCTCCCTACACTCTCCTGTTTCAGAGGCTGTGTAGCATAACCACGCCCACTTAATACTACACAGCTATCTCTCTGTCTGTATCAGCCTCTCTCTGAGCAACTGCTAGTTGTTCTCCTTCACTAATGATAACAACAACAACAAAAAATCACCTGTATTTAAGTACAACCCTCTGTAATATTACTTTTATCTGCTCTGCTCTCCTGTAACATCCCCTGACACTGTCATCCAGCCCTCTGCAAAAGCTCAGCGGAATGATAGTGAATGCACATTCACAATAGGGAAGCAGGCTAGGGGAGAGTCAGTCAGTTTCATCTGACAGAACTTGCTAAGATTTTAGTCCTCAATTATGCGGTACATTTGAAAACAAGGCAAGCACAAAAATCAAAGATTTAGAATTTTTTAAAGAAAACCAATTACATTTCCATAAAAACATTGATTAAAAGCAAAAAAAAGTGCAAAGGTGTGCAAAGCCTTTAAAGTATTCAAAGGAAGGTAATCATACACAGAAAGCAGAGGCACAACGCAGAGGAAGGAGACACCAACCCACATCAGGAGTAATATCAGCCAACACCCCATTGAACCTGTTCATATTCAAGGACTGTGCCTTCATTGTTGGGTGTCGTACCGCTACGCTCATTCTTCAAACAAACTGTAAGTTAACCTGCTCACCGGTGTCTTCGGGGTACACACTGCCATGAATACCTACACTTGGGAGGCAATAACCAGCCCAGTGTAACACAACATAGCCCCACCTTTTAATCACTGTAGAGATATTTTGGCACACAACAGTCTAGTTGGCCACTGTGGAGGGGAAGTAGCCAGTGACATTGCAGTACAGCCCTTCACCCGTCGCTCGCACCCATGCCCTCTTGTCTCACCTGCTCCTGTCGCTGCTGTAGTTTGTCACTGTTCACATTCCTTTCCAGTCTCTAGTCTCTGCCCATAGAATGTGTGCACATGCCCGACCCATACTTAAAGGGCCGCATGCATCCTACTAATCTTTCCCCAACCTATCTCCACACAGTCCTGGCTCTCAGAATGTTCCTCTCTGATAGTAAATTTATTTTGCGTACTATTGTGAAGTTTTGGCTGCCTTCACTTGGTCGCGCACACCTGCTGCCCATTTGCCTTCTGTCCCTCGTACTAGACCATATAAATGGTATTCTACCTTCCATGGTTTTATTTGTAGGCTTAGTCCCAAGGGAGGAGCATTCTGAGAGGTAGGTACCCAACGTTCCCAGGTTGAGATTATACCACCAGGTTTTAGCATTAGGACCCAACTGAAAGCTTGGTCACCGGGACGTTGGTAGATGGGCCAATGCAATTTGATCGAATTATATACCAAGAACCTTGCATTATTTAATGGTTACATTATTGCATTATTTTGGTTTCTGCTTCTATTGTATGTTGCAGCCATGGTTTAATGTGCACCTATATATTTCTATTGGGATATATTTCCATAGGGTAGTGCTGACCTATTTTATATAAGTCCCCTGTTTACGTCTCTGCTCACACCCTCTTGGTCTTGTGTTGTGTTAGCTGCCACATAACTGAGACTACTTCTGCAAATAACAACTTGGGGACCCATATTGAGGACCAGATCCCAAATGGTGTGATGAAAATCAGTATACTCCAGCGGCTGCCTTCAGAGTTAGGGCTCAGTCACATGGGCGCATCGGCGCCCGTGTTACTGCACCTAGCAGACGGCCGTACCTGAAGATGGCCGTCTCTCTGCAGCGCCGGGAGGAAAAACATGTGACCGGCTTCATTGCCGGTCATGTGTTCTTTCAGCAGCGCTGGAGAGAGACGGCTGTCTTCAGGTACGGCCGTCTTCTAACTGACAGTCACACGGGCGCATCGGTGCCGGTGTACGGGTGCCGATGCGCCCGTGTGACTGAGCCCTTAGATGAAAGCCAAATCAGTGTGTGGCAAAACAGATCCTAATCCACTTGTTGACATAATGCCATCAATTATACTCTGCTAGGGCATTTGTACATCATAGAGGGGGCTCCTGCTTAGGACCTCCTTCTTTGAGCCATAATGGATAACTGCTAACAGAATGGCTATTGTTTTAGCCAAGCATTCGATGCATGCATTACATGATGAATATTTCAATAGCCAAAATGTATTATTGTAAGGCTTTAACCCTATTGAAGGTGAAATATGTGTTTATGGACATTAAAGGGGTTGTCCCGCGAAACAAAGTGGGGTTATACACTTCTGTATGGCCATATTAATGCACTTTGTAATATACATTGTGCATTAATTATGAGCCATACAGAAGTTATTCACTTACCTGTTCCGTTGCTAGCATCCCCGTCTCCATGGTGCCGTCTAATCTTCAGCGTCTAATCGCCCGATTAGACGCGCTTGCGCAGTCCGGTCTTCTCCTTTGCGGAATGGGGCCGCTCGTGCCGGAGAGCGGCTCCTCGTAGCTCCGCCCCGTCACGTGTGCTGATTCCAGCCAATCAGGAGGCTGGAATCGGCAATGGACCGCACAGAAGCCCTGCGGTCCACCGAGGGTGAAGATCCCGGCGGCCATCTTCACAAGGTAAGTATGAAGACGCCAGACCGCGGGGATTCGGGTAAGTACTAGCTGTTCTTTTTTTTTTATCCCTGCATCGGGTTTGTCTCGCGCCAAACGGGGGGGCTATTGAAAAAAAAAAAAAACCCGTTTCGGCGTGGGACAACCCCTTTTTAACTTCTGCTCTGATGCATTGAACAGGATCTTTGGTTTCAAATTGGCAGTTGGTAGGATAGTGCCAGCAGTGGCGGGCAGAGTGCAGCAGTGAATTCGCCCAAGGGACTATGTTTGGACATTGTTGGGTTGCCAGGGGACCTTTAAAGTAGGGGAATGCAAGGGTTTAATCTTATTAATGGTTATATAGGTGTTTAAGGATCTTAAAGGGGTTTTGTCATTAGAAAAAAAAAAATTCTATACTTACCTATTCCTCCCCAGGCAGTCTTCTTAACAGATCTTCACCTCACCAATCTTCTCCTGGCTAATCCAGTCAGCCGATTCCTCTTCTTCCTGTTTTGGAGCGTACATTAGCT
Organism: Eleutherodactylus coqui; assembly: GCF_035609145.1. Classification (NCBI taxonomy): domain Eukaryota; kingdom Metazoa; phylum Chordata; class Amphibia; order Anura; family Eleutherodactylidae; genus Eleutherodactylus; species Eleutherodactylus coqui. The sequence goes on along the minus strand of NC_089840.1, from coordinate 18,169,364 downwards.
GCAGTTCACTTGCTGCAGGGTAGTGAATGCTATGAGTGAAGTAGCGGTCACTGCCTAGCAGAGAAAGACGAATCCTCAGCAGTCTGCATTAGCACTCATGCACGATATCTCACCGCTAGTGTTTCATATATTATATGAAACACTAGTGGTGAGCCATCGTGCATGCGCAGTCGAACTAAGGAAGGCTGCCGAGGATTTGGCATTCCCTGCTAGGTAGTGAACACTACGTTGCTAGAGATGTAGCGTACTTTGCCCTGCAGGAAACAAAATGCCGGCAATGTATGCTTCATCACAGGAATTCGGCCAGCTGGAGGTGAAGTGACTTGGGAGACTGGAGGAGCTAGGAGAAGATTGGTGAGGTGAAGATCTGGTAAGGAGACCGCCTGGGGAGGAATAGGTAAGTAGAGAATTTTTTTTAAACGACAGAACCCCTTTAAGTTATGATCTAATACAGTAAACAGGACCTTTGGCTGCTTCTATCCTCAAAAGTGTTCAAAGAGGTACTGTACCTTGACAACAACTTTGCTATAGTACTGCTATCCACATAATGTTCAGATGCGGTCACTAGGGTTTTCTCCAGTATTGAAACCTGTGACCTCGGTTGGCTTTAGTGTCATACTATTTATATTAACTTTTTTTTTTACATTGAGTATTCACTGCTGCAAACCTCCATCCATAAACCCGGCACCTTCTTTTTGCCATATCTTATTACTAATTCAATAGAAAAGAATCTTATCTTGAAGTATTTATGAGACTCTGGCGAGTGCTTCTAAAATAGAAGTGCAAAGTGTATTCTATTAATACTGAACATTTTATAAAGTTAATTAAAATTTATTTATCTAGTTAAAGTCTTCAGAGAGTCATAGCCAGTTATGGTTAACATTATCACTTAATTTTACAACTTCATCCAAAAACCCAATCACCTGAAAATTGACAAATACTAATTATTGCTTAAGGTTAATTAAATATTTCAGATTTAAGGTAATTATAAAGAAAAAAAAATGGCGGTTGGCCGTAACTTACATGCAGCAAAATTGGGATAGTTGTTTGGGTAGTTTGGGGAGCTAAAGGTACTGTTTGTTTCCCATAATTCAGCAGGTCCTCCACAGTCAGCTATGGAAGAAAAAGAATGTATTAATTACAATTAAAGTACATTAAGGCTGCATTCACACGAACGTATATTGGCTCAGTTTTCACGCCGAGCCGATATACGTTGTCCTCATGTGCAGGGGGGCGGGGGATGGAAGAGCCAGGAGCAGGAACTGAGCTTCCGCCCCCTCTCTGCCTCCTCTCCGCCCCTCTGCACTATTTGCAATGAAAGGAGGCGGGATGGGGGCGGGGCTAAGTTTCATGAATTAGCCCCGCCCATGTCCCACCTCTCCCCATTGCAAAAAGTGCAGAGGGGCAGAGAGGAGGCAGAGAGGGGGCGGGAGCTCAGTTCTTGCTCCTGGCTCTTCCACCCCCCCCCCCTGCAGATAAGGACGACGTATATCGGCTCGGCGTGGAAACCGAGCCAATATACGTTCGTGTGAATGCACCCTAAAACAGTAGTTCAGTTTTTTTTGCCTAGGAAAGTTAAAGGCTAAAAGAGTTCAAGTCAAAGTTGACTTTTATCATCTATCTACAGGATAGGTGGTAAAAGTCTGATCAGTGGGAGTCCACCATTAAAACTCCCAACCAAACTTGAAAACAGGGATCTCGTTTTTCCTTCTCCTCCTCATTACTGTTAAAGGGATTCTGACATCAGATTCATGCTGCCTGGTCAGCACGGACCTGAGACTGGGAAACCAATTGCTCCCCATTAGTCCCTTATTCTGAAACACTGAGTAGATCTTCCTAGTCTCTCCCTACTTGCTGCATAAAGAAGGACAGCTCTCTCCCTTTTCACAAACAAGGTAGAGGTGCTGCCACTTTGCATGGTGTGGACAGGGGGAGGCCAGGGCTGTCCTGTGAATTGGAGCTCAGCTCTGAGTCAAACTTCAAAGTACATTTATTCTGCAGCATTTCAGAAGGCACTGACAGGGGCAATAGGCTTCTCTGTCTTGGATTCAGGCTGCTCAGGGCTCGGGCACCATAGATCTGATGATAGAATCCTTTTAAAGTCAATTTTGGGATAACCCCTTTAAAGAGGATTTGTTATGTTGTAAAGTGAGCAGGGTCGGCTACATAGCTCTGCCAGGACCTTGCTGACCCTATTGCCGTATCCCTTTCCTTCATACTCATCTTCATTTAATCGTACAGGCTCTTGTTAAATTTAGTAACTGGGTCTGTGAATCTATTATGTTGGCGGTCTGCAGCGCTCACTCGTAATAGACTGTCAATCAGATGAACAGTGGGGACCACCCACTTGACAGATTCACAGTGTCGGGAGCCAGATCTAAGAAGAGCATATACCTGATAGGCCTTAGACTCAGGACAGTTGAAGAGATGAAAAACTGGGCTGGGTAGTGCAACTCTTGATAGTGAACTAAAGAAGCCAACGGAGACCTGACTTATTTATTTATCAAAAACAGCCCATCTCTTCATTTTGAGTACACAGCCCCTTCTTCAGAATTGTGACACATTGTAATTATGGTCCTTTCTAGCTATTCTGAAGAAGGGGTTGTGCCCTCGAAATGCATCAATCTGCGTTTATCAGTTTTGATAAATATAGAGGACTCGGGTTTTAAGTCATTGGCTTCTTTGGTTAATTAGTACCAGTTGCACCACCCATCCCAGTTTTACATCTCTTTCACTATACTCTCACACCTCGCACATAATTGTATGGTTTCCTGGGTCGGCAACACCTTAGAAATGAGTTCATTATCATTCCTTCTATTTCATCACACCAATCAGATCTTAAATTCTTTCAGAGTAGCTCCTCTTCTTTATACACATTCTTTAGACTCAGGATAGGCCTCAGGTAGGCTCTTGGGTGGACTTACTGGGAAAGGTCCACAGGAGTGCTGGAGTCAACAGATTTCTCAATCTGGAGCACCATCAGAAATCACTGAAAGGAGGCCCGGCCACCAACGTGCCTCCGTGCCATATGGTGAGTTGGCACATAACTCTTCACAGCCTACTAAATGGCTTGCTTAAAACTTCTTTTATTTAACAAAAGTTTGTCCGTACTCGGATTTCACACTTCAACCCGGCAACCCATTTCACTGATGTTAGATGGCAGTTGGCAGGGATACCATCTCAATCATTTTCGGCTCTCTTTTGTTTCTTCAGCTCTATCTGTCAATACGTCTTGGCCAAAACTGAACGGCATTTCTCCTTTCTGCCCAACTTGCTTCATCACTGACACTACTTTCGTCTCTATGGAGAGTTTACATACCCTGAGGCGGCCCTAATTTTTGCCAGTAATGCCTTTTCCTGCATTCCTGTGTAACTACACAACACCTTTACCAAGCTTTAGATGGTTTAAAGTTACAGCAGCATAAAATGCTCAACACAATATAAAAGTTTAAACACCACTCTTCTGTTGAGAAAACCCCTCCCGTACAGGTAAATGGAGGTTAGCATGAAAAGAAAGCCGCAACAGAGTTAGCGCAGCCGAAGCTGCAGACCTGCAGTATGATTTCACAACCTGACAGGCTCTCATTATGCACCTTCGGGGGATTGTAAATCATGTGCTGCTTATTCTGCAATCTTAGGCCTCTTTCACATGGGCGCTATTTTGATGCTAAGTAGGTGCGCCAAACAACTGCGTCTATGAGAACCAATAGTTTCCCATTGATTCCTTCAAACTAACGATTTTTTGACAGCGCGCTATATCAATCCCAACATTTTTCAGTTTCAAAAGATAGGTCTTGTCCTATCTTTTGACAACAAAATGCTGAAGGCTCCATAGACTCCATAGACTCCAGCTGACTGCTGCTGGATTAGGAGAGAGGCACGTTTCTGGCGTCCCCACATTCATCGCACAATTAATGGGTCCACGCGGTAGACCTTTATTAGAAAATGAGCAGTGTGAGCAGGTCCTGTCCTGGATGGCAGAAAGTGCTTCCAGCAATCTATCGTCCACCCACAGTTCTGCGCCGTCCACTGCTGCAACTCAGAATCCTCTGGCTGCTGCTCCTCCTTCCTCCCAGCCTCCTCACTCCATTACAATGACACATTCTGAGGAGCGGGCAGACTCCCAGGAACTGTTCTCGGGCCCCTGCTCAGATTGGGCAGCAGTGGTTCCTCTCCCACCAGAGGAGTTTATCGTGACTGATGCCCAACCATTGGAAAGTTCCCGGGGTCTGGGGGATGAGGCTGGGGACTTCTGGCAACTGTCTCAAGACCTTTCAGTGGGTGAGGAGGACGATGACGTTGAGACACAGTTGTCTATCAGTGAGGTAGTAGTAAGGGCAGTAAGTCCGAGGGAGGAACGCACAGAGGACCCCACCTGGTTTGCTATGCCTACTGAGGACAGGTCTTCAGAGGGGGAGGCAAGGGCAGCAGCAGGGCAGGTTGCAAGAGGCAGTGCGGTGTCCAGGGGTAGAGGCAGGGCCAGACTGAAAAATCCACCAACTGTTTCCCAAAGCGCCCCCTCGCGCCATGCCACCCTGCAGAGGCCGAGGTGCTCAAAGGTCTGGCAGTTTTTCACTGAGAGTGCAGACGACCGACGAACAGTGGTGTGCAACCTTTGTCGCGCCAAGATCAGCCAGGGAGCCACCACCACCAGCCTCACCTCCACCAGCATGCGCAGACATATGATGGCCAAGCACCCCACAAGGTGGGACGAAGGCCGTTCACCGCCTCTGGTCTGCACCGCTGCCTCTCCCCCTGTGCCCCAACCTGCCACTGAGATCCAACCCCGCTCTGAGGACACAGGCACTACCGTCTCCTGGCCTGCACCCACACCCTCACCTCCGCTGTCCTCGGCCCCATCCAGCAATGTCTGTCAGTGCAGCATCCAGCCGTCGCTAGCGCAAGTACGCCGCCACGCACCCGCACGCTCAAGCGTTAAACGTGCACATAGCAAAATTTATCAGCCTGGAGATGCTGCCGTATAGGGTTGAGGAAACGGAGTCCTTCAAAAGTATGATGGCGGCGGCGGCCCCGCGCTACTCAGTTCCCAGTCGCCACTACTTTTCCCGATGTGCCGTCCCAGCCCTGCATGACCACGTCTCCCGCAACATTGTACGCGCCCTCACCAACGCGGTTACTGCCAAGGTCCACTTAACAACGGACACGTGGACAAGCACAGGCGGGCAGGGCCACTATATCTCCCTGACGGCACATTGGGTGAATTTAGTGGAGGCTGGGACCGAGTCAGAGCCTGGGACCGCTCACATCCTACCCACCCCCAGAATTGTGTGCCCCAGCTCGGTGCTGGTATCTGCGGCGGTGTATGCTTCCTCCACTAAAGCACCCTCCTCCTCCTCCTCCTCCTCCTCCTCCTCCAACGCAACCTCTGTCTCGCAATCATGATGTGTCAGCAGCAGCAGCACGTCGCCAGCAGTCGGTGTCGCGCGGTGTGGCAGCACAGCGGTGGGCAAACGTCAGCAGGCCGTGCTGAAACTACTCAGCTTAGGAGAGAAGAGGCACACGGCCCACGAACTGCTGCAGGGTCTGACAGAGCAGACCGACCGCTGGCTTGCGCCGCTGAGCCTCCAACCGGGCATGGTCGTGTGTGACAACGGCCGTAACCTGGTGGCGGCTCTGCAGCTCGGCAGCCTCACGCACGTGCCATGCCTGGCCCACGTCTTTAATTTGGTGGTTCAGCGCTTTCTGAAAAGCTACCCACGCTTGTCAGACCTGCTCGGAAAGGTGCGCCGGCTCTGCGCACATTTCCGCAAGTCCCACACGGACGCTGCCACCCTGCAACATCGGTTTAATCTGCCAGTGCACCGACTGCTGTGCGACGTGCCCACACGGTGGAACTCTACGCTCCACATGTTGGCCAGGCTCTATGAGCAGCGTAGAGCTATAGTGGAATACCAACTCCAACATGGGCGGCGCAGTGGGAGTCAGCCTCCTCAATTCTTTTCAGAAGAGTGGGCCTGGTTGGCAGGCATCTGTCAGGTCCTTGGAAAGTTTGAGGAGTCTACCCAGGTGGTGAGCGGCGATGATGCAATCATTAGCGTCACCATTCCTCTGCTATGCCTCTTGAGAAGTTCCCTGCAAAGCATAAAGGCAGACGCTTTGCGCTCGGAAACAGAGCCGGGGGAAGACAGTATGTCGCTGGATAGTCAGAGCACCCTCCTGTCTATATCTCAGCGCGGTGAGGAGGAGGAGGAGGAGGAAGATGAGGAGGAGGGGGAAGAGACAGCTTGGCCCACTGCTGAGGGTACACATGCTGCTTGCCTGTCATCCTTTCAGCGTGTATGGCCTGAGTAAGGAGGAGGAGGAGGAGGATCCTGAAAGTGATCTTCCTAGAGAGGACAGCCATGTGTTGCGTACAGGTACCCTGGCACACATGGCTGACTTCATGTGAGGATGCCTTTCTCGTGACCCTCGCGTTACACGCATTCTGGCCACTACGGATTACTGGGTGTACACACTGCTTGACCCACGGTATAAGGAGAACCTTTCCACTCTCATACCCAAAGAGGAAAGGGGTTCGAGAGTGATGCTATACCACAGGACCCTGGCGGACAAACTGATGGTAAAATTCCCAACCGACAGCGCTAGTGGCCGAAGGCGCAGTTCCGAGGGCCAGGTAGCAGGGGAGGCGCGGAGATCAGGCAGCATGTACAGCACAGGCAGGGAAACACTCTCTAAGGCCCTTGACAGCTTTATGGCTCCCCAGCAAGACTGTGTCACTGCTCCCCAGTCACGGCTGAGTCGGCGGGAGCACTGTAAAAGGATGGTGAGGGAGTACGCAGCCGATCACACAACCGTCCTCCGTGACGCCTCTGCCCCCTACAACTACTGGGTGTCAAAGCTGGACACGTGGCCTGAACTCGCGCTGTATGCCCTGGAGGTGCTTGCTTGTCCTGCGGCTAGCGTCTTGTCAGAGAGGGTGTTTAGTGCGGCTGGGGGAATCATCACAGATAAGCGTACCCGCCTGTCAACCGACAGTGCCGACAGGCTTACACTCATCAAGATGAACAAAGCCTGGATTTCCCCAGACTTCTCTTCTCCACCAGCGGACAGCAGCGATACCTAAGCAATACGTAGGCTGCACCCGCGGATGGAAGCATCGTTCTCTATCCCCATCAAAAACGGGGACCTTTTTGCTTCATCAATCTGTGTATAATATTCCTCCTCCTCCTCCTGCTCCTCCTCCTGAAACCTCACATAATCACGCCGAACGGGCAATTTTTCTTAGGCCCACAAGGCTCAGTCATATAATTTTTCTAAACAATTTTTAGACGTTTCAATGCTCATTAAAGCGTTGAAACTTTCACCTGAACCAATTTTTATTTTAACTGGGCTCCCTCCAGGCCTAGTTACCAATTAAGCCACATTAACCAAAGCGATTAATGGGTTTCACCTGCCCTCTTGGTTGGGCATGGGCAATTTTTCTCAGGTACATTAGTACTGTTGGTACACCAATTTTTGGGGGCCCTCGCCTACAGTGTAATCAAATTAATTTTTTGCCCACCTGCATTACAGCTGACGTTACATCAGCTGTGTTGGGCACTGAAATGGGATGTATTTATGTACCGCCGGTGGGTTCCAGGGAGCCACCCATGCTGTGGGTCCACAGGGAGTTGTAACTGCATGTGTCAACTTCTAAAGATCCCCAGTCTGACTGGGGCATGCAGTGTGGCCGAAGCCCACCTGCATTAAACATGACATTATTACCTCAGCTGTGATGGGCAATGCAATGGGATATATTTATGTACCGCCGGTGGCTTCCTGGCACCCACCCATGCTGTGGGTCCACAGGGAGTTGTAACTGCATGTGTCCACTTCTAAAGAACCCCAGTCTGACTGGGGCATGCAGTGTGGGCCGAAGCCCACCTGCATTAAACATGACATTACCTCAGCTGTGATGGGCAATGCAATGGGATATATTTATGTACCGCCGGTGGGTTCCAGGGAGCCACCCATGCTGTGGGTCCACAGGGAGTTGTAAATGCATCTGTCCACTTCTAAAGAACGCCAGTCTGACTGGGGCATGCAGTGTGGGCCGAAGCCCACCAGCATTAAACATGACATTACCTCAGCTGTGATGGGCAATGCAATGGGATATATTTATGTACCGCCGGTGGCTTCCTGGCATCCACCCATGCTGTGGGTCCACAGGGAGTTGTAACTGCATCTGTCCACTTCTAAAGAACCCCAGTCTGACTGGGGCATGCAGTGTGGGCCGAAGCCCACCTGCATTAAACATGACATTACCTCAGCTGTGATGGGCAATGCAATGGGATATATTTATGTGCCGCCGGTGGCTTCCTGGCACCCACCCATGCTGTGGGTCCACAGGGACTTCACAATAGGGAGTTGTACCTGCCTGTGTCTATGAATTAAAAAGCCCGGTCAGGTTGGGGCATGCAGTGTGGGCCGAAGCCCACCTGCATTTAATCGGATGTTACCTCAGCTGTGATGGGCACTGCAATGGGATACATTTATGTACAGCCGGTGGGTTCCAGGGAGCCACCCATGCTGTGGGTGCACACGGAATTCCCATTGCGGAGTTGTACCTGCCTGTGACTATTTATAAAAAACCGCGGTCTGACTGGGGCATGCAGACACCTTGACAGAATGAATAGTGTGTGGCACATAGGTTCCCCATTGCTATGCCCACGTGTGCAGCTCCAGATGGAGGTGGCACAGGATTGGATTTCTCATTGCTTCTGTACAACATTGTGGACTATCGCCCCGCCCCTTTTAAAGAGGGTCGCTGCCTAGCCGTGCCAACCCTCTGCAGTGTGTGCCTGCGGTTCCTCCTCATGGCGGTTGCATTTATCAATAGACATGAGTGTGGCGTGGCATGAGGGCAGCTGAAGGCTGGGCAGGGACAGTTTGGTGTGCGCTGTGGACACTGGGTTGTGGGGGGGGGGGGGTTGGGCAGCATGTAACCCAGGAGAAGTGGCAGCGGAGTGTCATGCAGGCAGTGATTGTGCTTTGTTGGAGGTAGTGTGGTGCTTAGCTAAGGTATGCATTGCTAATGAGGGCTTTTCAGAAGTAAAAGTTGTTGGGAGGGGGCGGGGCACTCTTGCCGCTATTGTGGCTTAATAGTGGGACCTGTGAACTTGAGATGCAGCCCAACATGTAGCCCCTCGCCTGCCCTATCTCTTGCTGTTTCGTTCCCATCACTTTCTTGAATTGCCCCGATTTTCACAAACGAAAACCTTAGCGAGCATCGGCGATATACAAAAATGCTCGGGTCGCCCATTGACTTCAATGGGGTTCTTTATTCGAAATGAACCCTCGAGCATCGCGAAAAGTTCGTCTCGAGTAACGAGCACCCGAGCATTTTGGTGCTCGCTCATCTCTACTGTTGATGATTTTTGAATAAGTTGTTCAGAAAATATAAAAAATCTGGTTGACAACCCTGAATCTCCATGTGCAAGTGGGGTAAATGACCAGTGCAAACAACACCCATCTTCTCTGGCTTACGACTTGTCTCTAAAATACCCACCACATTGTTATGCACCCAGGAGTAGTGTTGAATGAACCAAAACTGTTAGACTCTGTTTCAGGTCAAACCTAGCTAAAAGTTCAGTTCAGCATGAACCCGAACCTTGGGTGGTTCATCTTGAACGAACCCACTAAAATGGCTTGCTTCCTCTTCCTTTCTCATTTTCTTTTCCCTACTTCCTTCTTCTTACTCCTCATATTCTTCCTCCTTCTCATATTCTTCTTCCTAATCCTCCTCACATTCATCCTCTTCTTCCTTCTTCTCATCTTCTCCCTCCTCTTTCTCATCCTCTTCCTTCTCATTCTCTTATTCTTCTTCCTCCTCCTCCTTCTCTTATTACTCTTCCTCCTTCAACTCGTCTTTTTCTTCCTCCTCATCCACTTCTTCATTCTCCTCCTCTTCTTCTCCCCCCTTCTTCTCTTATTCTTCTTCACTTCCCTCTTATTCCTTTTCCTCTTCTTTTAGGGGTATTGGCGAAGTTTAGGTTTGGTTTAAACCAATTCGGACCAAACCAAACCTTTTGCCCAAATTCGGTGAACCGGCCTCACCGAATGTTTGAAAACTTCGTTCATCACTACTGAAGAGCTTGCAGTCTAGTTTTGCCATATCTACTCCTTAATCTTCATTCTGTGGTCGCTTAAGTAAGAAAAGTAACAGCTGGTGATAACAGCTGGAAGGAAGGGAAGCTATGTTGTGTCGGGAGCGAAAAACCTATTAAAACAAATGTTTCATTTTATTAACCAAATTATCTCGACAATATATAATGCACTATAGCATGCACTATCTTACATGGAAGGCTCTTTGGATGGTGTCGTGACCTCAGTATATTGCCAGCTAATTTGCCTTTTACAGACAAATATCTGGCGTGCGCGAGTACGATATATTACCGCTAATATTACTGATTAGTTCTTTAACTGCTTTCTTTTATCTTTCTTCTAGAACAATCTCCACGGATAATATCCCTCACTATAATTATGCTGGTCATTGTTGATGTTTTCGCTTTCTTCTTACACTTCTTCTCTTAGTGATTCTACTAATTTGATTCTCTTTTAAGTGATTTCCAATTCTCCTCTATAATTGGATTTGTGTGAAAAATAATGAAAATATATTTGTTTGTTTGCTGTACAGCTTAATTCTTTTACAATGATGATCGGGTATTTCGGCTTTTATGCACAGTTCCAATATTTACGGAGTTTTTTTGTTCTGAAGTTCTTTACACTCTTTCCTTCCAGGTTAGATCTAAAAAACGTGGACTGACAGAAGCATAGCGCCATCAATAAGTTGGTACTGTGTCCCCCTGCTACATACTGCTTCCCCTACCAGCATCATTGATCTGCACTCTGTTGGATATGGCAAATGGAGATTGACAATGACATAGGGGGTCAAGGTGTTCAGTTACCATGGCTGTACATTTCCAGCAGGGTTCCCATAGGCTTAGGTTGGGTACCCTTATAGCAGTCAATGGTTTTATGGAGCCAGACACAATGGATGTAATTTTAGTTCACATTGTATATTGTCCTATTGGCCATAGGCAGACAGAGATTAGATGCATGCAGTGTTTTTCTGCACAGTATAAGAAGGCATCTGGCATTTAATCTGATGCTTCGGAAGTGGGATGCCATAAAATAACCCATAGATCAGATCAAGGGATCACTTATGGCTTCAAGTTCCCACTGGCATTTCAACACAATATTGAGGGGATAAAAGGCTGGATGACCAAATATATGAAACCGCTCCAAGGGTCTTTATTATTATTCTATACTGATATTTGTGTTCTCACTCTGTTCTTCTACTTTGCTTGTTGTCTCACCACTTAGATCTGCCAATAACAAACCCATCTCTCTGGTTTGTCCTCTACCCTGAACTTCTGACTTCATCTCAACTTCAGGATTTTCCATTCCTTGTTGATCTCCTAGTTCTCTTCATTGGCTGCACTGTGCCTCATCGCCGATACATTTCAATGGCAACCGCTGACTACCATGAAAACCGAACGCCCACACTATCTCCTACACTCCAGAACCCCAACACTCCCACTTTACTGCACAGCTCCTACACTCCCCCTACACTCCAAAACTCCCACACTCTCTCCTACATTCCAGAACCCCAACACTCTCTCCTACAGTGCACAGCTCCTACACTCCCCCTACACTCTACAGCCCTCTGCACTCTGCCCTCACTCCGCAGCACTCCACAGCCTCCACACTCCTGTGACACTCTACAGTCCACTAAACTCTGCCTGCACTCCACAGCCCCCCCACTCCCCCTGCACTGCACAGCCCCCACACTCCACCTACACTCTACGCCCCCTGCCCTCTGCCTGCACTCCACAGCCTCCACACTCCTGTGACACTCTACAGTCCACTAAACTCTGCCTGCACTCCACAGCCCCCCCACTCCCCCTGCACTGCACAGCCCCCACACTCCACCTACACTCTACGCCCCCTGCCCTCTGCCTGCACTCCACAGCCTCCACACTCCTGTGACACTCTACAGTCCACTAAACTCTGCCTGCACTCCACAGCCCCCCCACTCCCCCTGCACTGCACAGCCCCCACACTCCACCTACACTCTACGCCCCCTGCCCTCTGCCTGCACTCCACAGCCTCCACACTCCTGTGACACTCTACAGTCCACTAAACTCTGCCTGCACTCCACAGCCCCCCCACTCCCCCTGCACTGCACAGCCCCCACACTCCACCTACACTCTACGCCCCCTGCCCTCTGCCTGCACTCCACAGCCCCCACACTGCACAGCCCCCACACTCTCCCTGCACTCCACAGCCCCCCACAATCCAACTGCACTCCATAGCCCCGACACCTCCCCTAGACTGCACAGCCTCCTCATTCCCCCTGCACTCCACAGCCCCTACAATCCCACTGGGCTCCATAGCCCCCACACTCCTACTTCACTCCACAACTTCCCCTACTCCCCCTAGACTCGACAGCCCCCACAATGCCCCTAGACTCCACAGCTCCCCCACACTCCCCTTAGACTCCACAGCCCCCACACTCCCTCTGCATTCTACAACAGCCACACTTCCCATGCAATCCGCAGCCCCCACACTCCCCGTGTGCTCCCCAGTCCTCACTCACCCCCTACATTCCACAGCCCCCACCTTGAGAACTTACTTGAGAAATGCTTCAGAGCCTGCAGCTCATCACAGGCTCAGTGTGTTGTGCGATGAGCTGCAGCAAGGTGTGGGTGGAAATCATCAGGGTAGTGAAGGGAGTCATCTTCTTCTTGCAAGAGAGAGTGTTGGTTTTCCTGGAGTCTGAGTTGGAGTCATGGCAAGAGAGAGACTTTTAGTGAGCAAAAGAGACCGTACCTTGTCCTACGATGATCCCAAGGATGAAAGAGGCCTGAGTGATGGCCTAATGTCTGCCCTGGGAGCAAATCACCCAGGCCTTCTCGACACTAAAATGAAGAACTGGGAGAGAGAGTGAAAGGAACCGCCAGGCAGCGCTGAGTGTAACAACTAACTGTGAGTGTGTACTGGTAGAGAGCTGGAGATAGAGTAAGGAGAGTTGCTGGGAGCAGAACCCCATAGATAACTGGGACTATGGATTCATCTGCCATCCTGTGATTCCTCCTGGTCACACCACTATTATGTTTGCACCAGTGTCCTGCTGGCTGATGTAAAGTTTTTGAACTGTTGACCGTTTATTCAAGTAAATGAGCTCTACTGATCGTTTCCAGTTTTGCTTCGAAAGTTATTCCTGTGTGTGGACTATTTTTCAACATCTGGATTCACCACAGAGGATGGAACGGTGGCGTCACGAGTGACAAAAAGGATCCTAAGGTAAATCGCGGATTAGGTTTTCCCTGTGAAGATGGTAGAGCCCCGTGACAAGACCTCAATCTATCCCGCTATCTCCTCTGTGGGCCCGCTCCTTGGACTCTGCACTAGGCTCTGTAGCTACTAGATGGCTTGGCTACATTGTAGGCATTCCACTGATTATATAATTAGACCATGCAATAACTGATATACTGCATTGCGTGTTGTGAACAAGAATCCATCAGATCTACGGCATGGGGTGTCATGGAATATGCTAGAAAGGGCTATGTGAAGCCGAAACCTTGCATTTGTAATTGTACAATAACAAAAAATGGGCCGGACTCAGCGTTGGATTGCTGGCTTTCCTTTTTAATTTGTTTTGCTGCTGAGGATGATTTGCACACATGGAGAAGTGCGTCCAGTTTTTGGCTGACCCTGCTGTTCATTTCCTTGCTACACTGTACAGTCTATTACTGTCCGTAATTACAGGGGAGCTGATGTTATCTTTTTATATCTGTTTTGCATATTTTTGAAGCCGCTGCCATAATAAAACAGAAACATGCATGTTAACAATTGTGTTTCTATATCCCTGCCAGCGTATTTGACAGAACAGCGCTAAACATGATACTGATTAAATCCCGTATATTTCTTGAAGATTACAGTCGTCACATCTGTCATTTTTATGAGATTAGCTTTGTTTCATTTTTTTCCTTGTCATCTTTCCCCCCTTACTACCACCTACTCCTGCGGTCTATGTAATCACTAGTTATTATGTGTCACTCATCATCGCGAATGATATCTGTCTCCTCTCTCCTAATCTTCTCAATGTGATATCCTTTTGTGTTTAGAGATTGAGAATTAGAAATGTTGGATAGAAAAGGTCTCGTAAACCTCGCAGGAACCTATTTTTAATTTGTACAGTAGGAAAATAGACGATCTTGGATGAAAAGCGCACAAAGCAGTTGGGTAATATAAAGTTCTAGTAGCAGCTAAAAGTTCTGTAAAAGTGAAAACTTCTTACAGAAAAAGAAGAAGAATAAAATTGTGGGTTCACTATTAGATCTTGAGATGCAATGGCAGCAGCTCTAAGCAGGAGAACTCCCATGCAGGGGGCTCCTTAGGCAGGTTTTTTTTCTAGAATCCCCATTAAGAAAACTGGGGGGTTCGCCAACTTGCCTTTTTGCAGTACCGTTGAAAAATACCTAAAGAAAGCCGGGTCACAGGGTTGTCTTAGCATCTGCGACAGTACAGTTAGCAGAATGGCCAACAGAGGGCTCCAGAGTGGTTATTCTGCTAACTGATGATGGAGAACACCCATGTGGGTGTGGCAGGAAGGAAAGAAAAGCTGAGATTCCTGCCACACTCATGGCTTCTGGAGTGCTCCTCAAAGCTGGAGGAGACTGCCCTCTCTGGGATGAGGGCATGTTAGCTCCCAGAGAGGGACGTACACATCTCAACAAAGAAAAACACCCCTGAGATAACTCCTTATATGAAAATGAGATGATGACTGTGCATAATGTGAAGGCAGTGTGATTTCCTGAGTGCTGTCAAACCAGAGAAAATGGTGGTCCTGAGCAGGTGATCCCCTAGATTGTCACAAACCATACATCTCTTTGGCAGATAACCCGGGATGATCACATGTTTGCTCACTCAACATAGTTTTATCCACACTTAACTTCAGCAAGAACAAACACCAGCAGCTCTTTTCCATACTTTTTGTCACTCGGTGTTGAGTCTTGTGGACGGATAGTGTAGGGTTCATCAACAAGAGCAGCTTGTTTCTCTCTGCTTCTCTAACAGTTCAGCAATGCTCGGTTACTCTCGCCCATGGCAATCCTCGGGAATCTACATGTCTCTCTTCTGCCCAGTATTTTGTCACTCTCCTTTACTTCTGTTGCCCTGCAAAACCTTTCTACCTCCTTACCGCCTAGTTTCAAGTGGTATCCCACCGACCCCTGAACATGTTCTGCACCACTGTGTTCTCCACCCAACAGCCATAGCAGCACACAAATTGTAAAGAAATAGTTACAACATGCAAAAAAAAACATTATCCTATCATAACATCTATAATTGACATACAAATGCTAATACTATTGAGGGCAATATAGGTGTTCCAGACCTTATTGAAGAGCACAGCATGCTGAGAGAACCTCTAAATGGTGGGTATATTCTTATGAAGCACTTTGTGTACCAGACACACATCAAGTTGTGATGGTGCAAAACATCCACTATGTTACGAGGCCTATTAAAACCTCCTTACATATGTATATGGCATGCATGCCATAGACACGACTCATGGTGCCCATGGAAAAAGGGGGCTCAGTCTTGGATGGTCTGTACCCTTTGTTAGTGGTTGGTGAGAACATTGGTGAGAACATTTACAGGTGTGGGCCTAAGGATCATGATAAGGCTATGGAGGGATAAATAAACACCAGGTCTGCCTATCCTGGGTGGTTAAATCTGATACCATAAAGAGGAGTCCAACTTGACCTTTGCTATGAAGCTCCATTTCTTTCATCTACTACACCACTGGTCCCTTCTAAAAATCTGCCGGCCTATAGGCTTCATGCAGTATTGCTAATGCTCCTCAGGATTGGCCATCAGTAGTAGATTGGTGAGGGTCCACCTTCCAAGACTTCCTGCTGATCAATTGTTCACTAGAACGATGCGCAAGTGCATGGAGCTGATCTCTGCAGAAAGGAGACAGTTCCGTTTCCACTGCAGTAACCTGGTATTACAGTCAAAGTTACCATTGAGTGGAAAGTTTGCTTGCTATACCAAGCTAGGCTCCTGTATTTGGAATGGAACCATGTGCTTCCTGCACACATCAGCTCCGTACATGACCACAGTGGCCCAGTGAGCAGCTAATTAGCAGGAGTCCCAGTTGGTTTATTTTATGATGCTTTTGCTTCTTTAATCTTCTTATTACTATATATTGTTTTATTTGCAGTCTATTGTAATTTGATGAAGAGGTCAATGAACCTCTAAACGCATTATGCGTTGGTTTCTAATACAGCATCATTGCTTTTATGTACCCCAGTGACTCCTTTTAGCCTATGCTTACAAATGGGTCGTGCCAGAGTCCTTGTTTTGTGCCTTCTCTTCATCATGTTACTGTCTAAGAGAAACAGAAAGGCGAGACTCCTCCAGTGGGCAAAGGAGCACAAAAATGGTATCACTAAGTAGCGGAAACACATCTCCTGGTCAGATGGATCCAGACTTCTGTTGCTCTGTGCTGATGGGAGGTCAGAATTTGGCACAAGCAGCATGAATCAATGACCCTTTCCCATCAGCTGGTCAGAGCATGTCAGCACCTCGTTCTAATTTATGACAACTACAAGGAGCTTCCGGTCCGCAGGGGCCGATACTCCTGCAGAACGATTTCATCATCTAGTAGAATCTACACCATGATGAATTGCCGCAGTTCTGAAGGCCATATGTGCTAATAGATAGGAGTCTCTAGTAAAGTGGACGTTCGCTGTATACCAGTATGTTATGGTGTAAAAAAAGGAGATGAGTAAAGCCATTACGAGTTAAATGGGTTGTATCAAAATTACAGATAAAGTTATCCCCCTATGTGCAGGATAGGAAACAACTTGCTGATCGGTGGCGTCTCCCCACTAAAATCCCCTGCCACTCTCAAGAACAGGACTTTCATGTCCCACTCCTGCCACTGGGGGGGGTCGCTCCCCCCCCCCCCCCCCCCGCAGTGACATCAGCATGAAGGGAGAGCTGGATGAGCATGTGCGGTCAATGCTCCATTCATTTCAATGGGTCTGACAGAAATACCCAAGCGGCTCTCCCCTCAGTCTCACTGACAGTGAATGGAGCGCTAGTACACTTGGGCAACCAGCACTCAATAACCCTGCAGTGAGGAGGACGGGAGATACGATCAGCAGGGGTCTTAACGGTGAGACCCCAACCAATCAGCACATTATCTCCTATTCTGTGGATAGAAGATAATGTGAAATTCTGGCACAACCCCTTTAATATAGAAAATGAACAAGACGGAAAACAAAAATGGACATGATTTTTTTTCTGTTATCTATTTTCTCTGATGCAGAACAGAAAGCGCACATTAGACTGATAAAATACATTTGTTTGAAATAAGCCAAATTTATGACAGGCGACATCAGGCACGGAGATGAAGGCATAGATCTCACTACAGAAGCAATTAATAGCAGCGATCATATAACAGCAAAGTGCACAGCTCCGAATATTTGTTAGTCATGCCCGATAACAGATTTGTTTTGTGAATTTAGGAGTTGGCACTGCCAATTATTCTTCTTGCCTCCTCATACCAATCACTACTTCCATCTGTCAAAATCACTGGTACTAAAACATGATTCAAATGCATGGCAGTGCCTGAGAATTGTCACAAGACATGATAATTACTGCAAATACGCACTCAACGACTTGCATGTAATTAAGAAGAATGTAAAATTCCAACTCCATTGCACTTACATGGCTGAATGGTGGTAGTGGGAGGAGTAGGGACTCGAGTCGGTTCAACAAAATCGCTTTGGTTGCACTTCCCAGCAGATAGTTTGATGTCATCTAATGCTATGTCACTAAAACCTGGGTTCTTTATGGCCTCAAATGCCACCTGGCGATTAAGAAGGAGATAATTTATGTTAAAATATCCATGTCAGTAATTAGGAACACAATGCAAGTACAGATGGCAGGAGCGCATTGTCAGCTGTGCCTCACTCATAGAAAAGTGGCGATAATATAATGGAGTTGGATTCTTCATGTCCTGAAGTGCGGCATTATGTTGCTTTTATGAAAGATCGTTGTGCCATCTGTAGACCTTAGGTGCGAAAGGCAATATCTACACAATGTGTGTCTGTCAGGATTTACAATTGCATGTAGAGGTAGGCTCCGAAATATGTAAGCAGGACAAGATGGTGCGGATATAATGGTGTAATGGGTTTTTTTGGGCAAAAAGTATTGATGACCTATCCTCATTAGTCGCTGAGGACCTGCCACTCTGGCGCCAGGCTAACTGTCTGGCCAGCGGTTTGAATGTGCATCTCAGAGGACAGTAATTGAAGTGCCCTAGCTGGCTTCACTGCCATTGAAATCAACAGAAGGTGAATTGGCTACTACCACAACCGTCTATAGTTTCGAAGGTGGGAATGCCGGAATTGTAATAGGCAGCTTCAACTGCCATTGATTTCCATGGGAGTGAGGCCAGCTGAGGATAGGTCATCAATAGTTTTTGACCAGAAAACACCTATAGGGCTCTTACCAGCTTGCGTTTTTTTTAACACTGCGATATTGCTCCGTTTTTTTATCGCGATTGTCAATGGGACTTTCTAATGTTAAAAACACACACAAGTTTGTGCTGTTGCGATTTTTGTGTGATGCGTTTTTAACATTAGAAAGTCCCATTGACAATCGTGTTGAAAAAAGGCAGTGATATCACACATGACAGCTGCGGTAGAGGATCCTGCTGCTGACACCCCATCATTGGTTTTCAGGGAAGAGCTTTAAATATAAGCCCTTCCCTGAAAAACCAGTAAAAGTTGTGTAAAAAAAAAATAATAGATACTCACCTTCCTTCAGCTGCCGGGGCTCAGTCGCGTCTTCTCTGCGCTGTCCCCAGCTCTGTGGTCGGGATTTAAAATTCCCTGCCTGCTGAAAGAGCTGATTGTGATTGGCTGAGGCGCTCAGCCAATCACAGGCAGCTCACACCCGCCAGTCACAATCAGTTCTTTCAGCAGGCAGGGATTTTACATCCCCGCCTGCTCAAAGAACATGACCACAAAGCTGAGGACAGTGCAGAGAAGACGCAGCTGAGCCCTGGCAGCTGAAGGAAGGTGAGTATCTATTTTATTTTATTTTTACACACAACTTTTACTTGTTTTTCAGGGAAGGGCTTATATTTAAAGCCCTTCCCAGAAATTCAATGACGGGGTGCTGGCAGCAGGATCCTCTACCGCAGCTGTCATGTGTGACAGCTGCGGTAAGGAATTGAAGAATTCCTTTGCTGCATCTGTCACAGATGTGGCAGGTGCAGCAGCAGGAAATTCTTTTTACTAGCGGGGATGAAGGAAACATCTGCTGCATGCAGCCGCGGCTCCATTGAAAATAATGCATGCTTCTCCCGGAGCATCGGTCACCTTGAAAAATGCTCGAGTCTCACATTGACTTCAATGGGGTTCGTTACTCAAAACGAGCTCTCAAGCATTACAAAAAGCTTGGCTCGAGTAACGAGCACCTGAGCATTTTGGTGTTCGCTCATCTCTAGTGACAGGTGCAGCAGGGAATTCTTTATTACCCACGAGGATGAAGAAAACATCTGCCGCATGTGACAGGTGTGTTCTTCATCCCCACGGGGGACATGACAGCAGCGGACAGGTAAGTATATATATATATATATATATATATATATATATTTTTTTTTTTTTTTTTTTTTTTACACTAACATGGTTGTTTTTCAGGGAAGAGCTTGCATACATGCGTGTTTTTGCGCATGCAGTGGTGTACACATATGTACGCACCTATGTACGCACAAGCACACACTCGTGTGAAGCCACACTCATACTGTAACATAGGTTTCTTAGGTGGGCTAAGTGGGAGAGTAAGCAGAAATCTTCTGTGAAGCACAAGAGCTAAGGTGATATAATTCCTTCATGGATTTTCTATGAGATAAAACTCATACAACATGTAAGGTATATGGAGGTACATATCACACACAGAGTCCAAGAAATAACTACCCACTGTATTGCAAAAATTAGTTGTGAATCACGGAAATCACTTCTGTGCATTATCAAGAAAAAACAAACCTTTTATTAATTTACAATCCGTAAAGGTATCAAAGAGGGGGAGGGACCAAAAAAAAATGAGAAAAGTATGTTTAAAAAAAGGAGAGGGCCCTGAGATATGCCCTATAGTACCCTATGGTGTCCACTAACAATACGGAGCACCTGCCCTAAAATGGGCGACTCTGTGCTGGAATCTCACCCTGTATGTCTTTACTAAACACTGAAATTAAGGGACCATAAAAAGAAACAAGAAAATCAACAAAGACTTGAAATGTAAATAACCATGGAAGTAGATGGTTGTAAGAGGATAGCTGAGAAGTACCTCATCTGACCATGATCCCTATAATATCTTTGCATGCAGCCGACTGGGGCTAATTCTATGGGTTCGTATCCTCTATTCTCCAGGAGCCGTGAGTGTATCCCATCCAGATGCACAGACTCACTATGTGTTTTTTTCTAATACCTCTTTGCAATGTTTGCATTAACTCTTCTTTCAAACTATTTTCGCTGGAATTCCTCTGGGATGTTTAATTGTTACATCTTATAGCAATGTTGTTTATTGATCCCTTTATTTATGAGGCCTTAGGAACCTAACAGTTGTCCTTTTTTATTGCAGCATATGTCTGCGATGGCACTACGATCTGAAGATTTACATCGTATCGTAATGCTGTTATTGATCTATTTATCTATCAGGGCTTGGAAATGTGCATTTTGCTCTTTTGTATGGTAACCTTTAATTGAGGTGGCAGCATTAGCTGAGTATAAGGGACTCTATTTAGTTACTGTGATACAGTTTTGGTCCCTTATGAGCCAAAGTAATTTTTTGGTGAAATGCGTAGGATATTTTTAATAATTGGCCTCTATATAACTGTAATGGATTATCAGATGCAGTTTATTCTATTCATATGTGAATATTATTTCTACCTCATAACAAGGCCAATCTAAGACATTGGAAACAGTTTGCATAGTGGTTATTCTACTCTATGTATGTATTTTTCAGCTATCCTCTAATAACCATCCACTTACATGGTCCACTTGAAAAGAGCATCTATTTTTTCTTTCATTATTTACATTTCAAGTCCTCTTTTTTGGTTTTCTTCCTGTTTTCCTTTTACTTTTTTGTCCTTTAATTCAGGATATATTAGGCATATATAGGGTGAGGTTCCAGCATGGGGTCGCTCCTTTTGGGCCGGGTGCTCTGTTTTGTTAGCGGACATCATTGGGTACTATAGGCGTACCTCCATGCCTTCCCCTTTTCCATACATACTTTTCTCTATTTTTTTGACACCCCTTTGATACCTTTACAGATTTTAAAATTTTTAATAAAAGTTATGTTCCATATGGGGGTCTAGTAAGGTCAATAGCAATCTGTAGACACCATATTTTGGTTCCCTAAAATGCATTGCCCATTCATTTCAATACCCCACAGGGTCATTGTGTGATGTATGGAGTTGTCTGCCTCTGGCATCAAAGCAGCTCCATGCATTAGAACACCGTTCTCTATGATGTGCTGATCGACAAGGGTCCCAGGTGGTTCGCCCCCCACCAATCAGCTATTAATGATCTATCATATATAAAAAATCATGAAAGGCAGCTTTGCCAAATATATACTGACCACATTTCCTGAAGTTTCATTTAATGTGACTTGTCCAAAATTCCAGTTTGGGCCATAATTTCCTTCTTTAGAAAACACAACTTGTTCGGTATTTTTTGTAACAATAAGAACAGAGAGGCGATGTACAGCCACACCGTACATGTGGTACCTGGGGTTAGAAAGAAAAGTGAAAATGTAGGGATACATTAAAGAAAAATGCGAAATACTGGGAAAGAATATCAGTATATAGAAATGGAAATGTTCAGAAATTTAGATTATGGTAACAGAGTAGCAAAACCAGTAACAGAAGAGAAGAGATCAGAGAAGAGATCAAAATGGGTCTCCACTGTGGTACCAGGTTTAACCAGGAGGGACAAAAAGGGCTTGATGTTCATTTCACCCTCCATGATCTTTAAGTGATTCTTGAACCAATTCCCCATTGTTTGATAAAAATGTTGCCCCTCTGGAATGGGCAGTCCTACCTAGCTTTTTACCAATCAATAGCAAGGGGAATAAGAGTAACCAAGACTCGGCCCCCTCTCATCAATTTCCCCATAAAAACACATGGTCCACCTTTATGGCACTACATCCTTGGCCTCTTAAGAAGGTGAGCCAAGGAGCTTGAATATCCAATTATTACTTAGAGCAGCAGTGGTGTAACTATAGTGCAGAGGGTACAGTTATACTTGTGCCCTGAAATCCCAGGGGGCACATAAGATCTTTCTTCCCCACTAGTAGAGACCAGCACTATGAATGAAGCATTGTAGTTGGGGGCCATATTACAGATTTTACATTGGGGCTCAGCAACTACAAATTGTGTCTCTGGCTTGGAGTCAATGCACCAGATGTATTGGAGGAGGTATGCTTGTGACGAGGCAGATTCAGTAGGTGTAGACAAAAATAATTTAAGGCATGCTTCCAACCATCCCAAAATGATGAAAATATGCCTCAGCATTGGTATCTCTGGATCCTTTTGTAGGCAGATTAGGGAACGGGATTAGATGTCCCATGAATGGGGATTTCAATATTGCGAGGTAAGTGTCAGGAAAGGTATGAGCAAACTGAAAATGGTTGCATACTATTGGCAATATACTGAGTCCCTAAATATCAAACAGACTCTTTATATTAATATCAGACCCCAAAACAGACTCCTCCTAAATATATTTTGATCCCATATATCCATATCAGAAGTCAGATGCCTAACTTAACTCAGACCCTGCCTCCCTAAACATGCTATGCCATACTTAGATCAAAACCCTCTAAATAGTGTGGAGTGAACAGAACCACTTGAACCCTATTTTGGGTCATACTCTGCTAAAAGTTTGATTTGGCGCAAGCCTGAACCTGCAGGAAGCAGACAGCTCCCTAAATTTCATAGTGGTATGGGTTGGTACTGCAGGCTATTATGTCCTATTCTGTTCTGTATCATAAACCAGAATCAGAAATGTAATGTCTACTGCTGGCATGGATAGCACATGGATGTTTGTCTGTGTGCTGTCCAATGTGATTTGCATCTGAGAATCTCGAGCACAACTCATACAGCTGCCTGAATGGGGCCTAACCCAACATATAATGGCTTATTTAGCTTTTTGTCCTTTTTTGCAGGGCTCTATGTTTAGTTTTATTCCATGGCAACAAGGTGAAAACCATATATCACCGAGTGACTGGTTGAAAAAGGCTCAAAATTAGGTAACTTTCTGTAAAACTGGGTGAGTTGACATGTTTGAAAATTTCTATTTATGCAGGAAATAAGCAAATACCAAAAAGATATTCTGCCCTAATTCATATTTCTAGAGCGCCGTACCACCAGTGTTGTGTTGTGTGCAATTACTATTCCTACTCATGCAGCCTGTCTATGGGAAGAAATAAGAAGCAGCTTAGTAGACCATTAATATGTTTATACCATTTAGCAAAATTGCTCTGCTTATTACGCTCGAGCGAACTAGTTATCCTTCTACATAATTGTAATAAACTGTAGTTTGTAGCTATTGTTAGACATAAGATTTTCTTCTTGTAATTTTCCTATTTACCAGAAGCTGAGGCACGAGGGAGGTAATGAGGAAGGTGATGACGTCAATGTAAGGCTTGAAAGTCGAATTCTTGAGCCAATTCCAGGTCCGGTTGGTGTTGATATATAGTAACCTAAAAAGAAATCAGGAAATAGTTATATAGAATGTATTAACCCTTTCCAATCTAGTTTCTATCCTGGTTTTCCTAAGGGGCTTACTCTTTTTCTGCCATTATACAACGGCGCTATATGCTGGCTGAAGCCAGTACTGCATCAGGTGATACGTTGGATAGGCTCTGACAGCAGAGAGGCTGCCAATATACAGTAAGAGAACCCCGATGGACATCTTCCAACATCGGAGCTGTACAGCCTTAAATCATAATGTCTTCAGAGGTCAGACAGTGGATTGGAAAGGGTTAAAGGGAACTTGTCAGCAGTTCCCAGCATGTGAAACCCTACATACCAACATGACGGTGAAGTTTTCCTGTTTCTAAATCTTCGGCTTCTATATGTAAAGGTGGCATTACTTGGAAAATAGCTTTTAAAATGTTCCCGCTCTGTATGCTGAAGAGGATCTCTCCCCTGATGGGTGGGCTGGATTGTCTCTTCTCCTTCTGAGGTCTTTCCTAAACTCTACCCCTTTTGCCAGCTTGATTGAAGTGGATGATGCCTGTGGCGTCATCTAGAAGATGGATGAAATCTCACGAAACTGCCTGCTGGAACATAAGCAAATGAATGGGACGAATCTCCACAGGACTAAAATCTTGTGTGCACACCAGGACAACATGGACTGATATAGGCTCAAGATTTTAGTAATCCCATGGAGATGTGGCCCTACCATTCGCCCATGCGCCAGCTAGCAATCTCGTGAGATTTTATCCCTATTGTGTTTGACTTGCAGCCATCACCCACTTCACGATGACGGAGGGGGAATAGTTTAAAGACCTCAGAAGGAAAAGAGACAGCCCAGCCCATCTATTGGATTGGTAAGTCCTCATTACCATACAGCGGGGAACTTTTTTAAAAGCTATTTTTCAAGACATGCTGCCGCCTGTAGGTATACAAGCAGAAGATTTGGAAATAGGGGAACTTCACCATTATGTTCATATTGGTGGTTTCAAATACTGGGAACTACTGAAAGGTTCCCTTAAAAAAAATCAGATATGTAGTGTAAATGCACATGTAGTGTACCGGAGTGGTACACTATAAAAGCAATGTGGTTACTTCCTAAAATAATGTGTAAAACTTAAAGGATTTAAAGTTTGGTTGTTTGTTCACTCATTCTGTACTTCTAACCGTATCCTAGCCCCATTGGTCAGTTAGAGTGACTGGAGATAGCTGTCCTGGGATTTGGTCTCAAAAACGGGTTGGCTGAGATAAGTCAGATAAGAGGAAAGAGGTGTGTGGCAGGAGAGAGAGGAGAAAGAATCAGTTTATGAAGGAAGAAGGAACAGATGGAGAAAACAGTAACTAGAGGAAGATGAATATTCATGCTTAAAGAAATAGAAGAGGAAGAAGGAAAAGCAGGAGGGCAAAGCATAGGGGACAGAAAAGGATTCTTGTGCTTTTCACTTAGTAGAGTGCCCTAATATACAGGTGAGTTCCCTGCACTAAATACCTGCATTAGCATAAAAGTGTTTATCTACCTCAAGCAAACAAGTAATAATAATTGTGTGAAGTCTGTTGAAGATTCTTCTCACTGAAAAAATAAACTGCTTAACTGATTCAATCTTTAACTCTGTCTCCTGGAGTCCTTTTCACCACTGTAACATCTGCACTGAGGTACCACACTACTCTCTATGGGAAAGGAAAATTCTTATTCTATTTTTCCCATTTTTATTATTATTTTGTCCGGCACAGGTTTCAGCTTGTATATGGATTGGCATCACAAACTTTTCAAATTTATCATCTTACTCTATCTGACTCTACGGGTAGCATCACCCTAAAAGGAACTTGCCACATTAGAGAAAAGTTTACAATTGCTAACGCCCTACAGTTGCCATCCAGGAGGGTCGTGAATAAATCCACTGTGACAGGAAACCCTCTTTGCGGTCTGTCTGGCGCAATGCACATGTGACCTCATGGTATTATCCATACTTATAGGCCAATGTACCCATGATTTACAAAAATCATATCCAGGCTGTGTTTTGAGTGTTTAGATGGAGAAAAGGAGATAAGTATAAATAGATAGACATCTTTGGAGGTCTAACGGGACAACCAGTGGGTATGGACCTGTACGCTTTCCATGTGCTGATGTATGGTTTCTCCATTAGGAGCAATACTTTTAGAGGAGAATATCTCAGTAATATACTGATTCTCTATTTAATCTAAAATTACGCCCAGTACAGCATAATGGGTCACCATTCATGTTGTAACAGTAGCCTTGTACATAACCCCTCTGGCTGCACTAAATCTAATATGCATCTATAGCTGGGTGGCATTTTTGTATTGATAGGTATGTACTGTTTAAGGTCCCAGGGGTAGAGTCAGGAGGAGTTCCTAATTTAAGATAGTGCCAAGAAGTGGGCCAAGCATGGCAATGATGGACTACGTGTTTAGCCAGAGGTACCTCATACCAGTATTGTGGTACAAGCAGCATTAAACCAGCATCTGCTTGATAAGCCAAAAGCGATGTAAAGACTTCTATATAGAGGTCAGTGACAGAAAGTTTATTAGTGGAAGTCATGAAAAATTCCTGAGCTTTGAAAAAAATAGACAGAGGACTCCTGCCCTGGGGTAAGAAAACATACTCTTCTTTGGAGATCCCTCACAGTGTGTTGGCTGGTGAAATATGGGACCAATTTCATTTAACAGCACTCACTCCTCCTGAGGATTTGCAACCATCAAGTTGAGTGCAAAAAATATTGTTTGTAAGCTGGTAGGTGTTCTGCCGATGCTAAAAGCTGCAGTTGTGATGTTCATGTTAAATTGTGATCTACATGAATATTTATGTGGTCCTTCACCAATTAACCATCATATATGACCTCAGCTGGCACCAATAGGGACGGTATAACTCCTTGGATGCCGCGGTTTATTCTGGCCATACAACCAAGCAGTTAACAGGAGGAGCCCCCTGGTCACTCCATGCTACAATCATGAGGTGCGATGGGTTCATGTGTTCACATTGCAGCCCAAAGCCTATTGAATACACTCAGGACTGCCATGTATTGCAGTCCATTACGAACTATCAGGGGCAAGGCTTAATAGACTAACTGAAAAATGCACTATATACTGCTATACAGAAGTACTGCAGTATATTGTATAAGTGATCAATTTATCAGAAGTACAAGTCTTGTAACAGGACTGAAAAAACATAAAAACAAGCTTAATAATATTTCCAAAAATATTAACCCCTTGAGTGGCGGGTGTCCTACCACCCTGTCGTGCCCACCAGGGCAGGTTTTTTAAAATGGTCTAATCATTGAATTTCAACTAGTTTTGCAGTTGCGTCTCAAGAGCCATAACTTTTTCATTTTTCCATTGACATGGCCATATGAGGGCTTGTTTTTTGCGGGACAAGTTGTGATTTTTTAAACAGGGGGGGAGGAAAAAAAGAAATGGGGAAAAAAGAAAAAAAGGGGCCATGTCATTAAGGGGTTAAATAATGTATTAACTTCCTTCTCTGGGTCATTACGACGCACACGGATACCACATGTGTGATTGTATTTTTGATTTTTTACAAAATAAAGGGAGAAAAGTGTTGTTTTTTTTTAAATTTTTTTTAAATTTTCTTTTTTTTTGTCCCTTTAGGGGACTTCCACAGGGACCCATCAGGACCCCTGATCACATTCCGGGGGTCCGATGGTGACAGCCCTTTACATGCTGCAGTGACAACCCTTTACATGCTGCAGTCACATAGACTGCAGCATGTAAAGGGTTAACACAGCAGAGATCGGAGGTTTTCTCTGATCTCTGCTGTAAGAGCAGGTACCTAGCTGTCCTCTGACAGCTAACAACCAGCTCTCCCTGCCACAGAGACCATGGGCCTGCTTCTGACAAGCCGATGGTCTCTGTGGCAACTTGTAAACAAAGCAGGACATTGCCGACATGTCGGCAATATCTTCTGCTGGTTTTTCAAAGCCCTTGCTTTGTTCTCGGTGGGTCTGTGCAGGCAGAGCACACTGTCACAGCTTGTGGCATTGTGCTCTGCAGCTCCCATAGTGATACATAGCACGGAAATCTTCCGGGCTATGTTGCTATGAGTAGTGGAGCTCGTCCCCAGAAATTTTCCGGGGGTGCCACTCAAGGGGTTAAAGGAAAAAAATGAAGTCAAAACCCCTTTTCCCATTTTTCATATTAAAAGAAGCATAATCGCTATTGCCACATCAGTAAAAGTCCAACCTATTAAAGTACAGATGTAGCAGTGCTAATGTATGCTGCTTTAGCATGCTACTCTGTTAATGCTGAGCCTCAACTCAGCGTTAATTGGATAGCGCAGCTGCTGTTCTAAGCGAATGGCAGCGGCCATGCTACACAATTAGAGTAGCACTGATTAAAAGCACTCAGCAGTCTACACTACAGATGTGGGACGGTGCTGTTAGAGATATAGCATGCCATCCTTCAAGAACGGTGCTACAACATCTGTATTACATTATCCTGCATGGAGAACGCCGTAAAAAAAAAAAGAATAATGCCCAAATCGCATTAAATCTCTTTAAAGAAATTTGAACAAAAAGTTATCAAAAAGTCCTATGTACCCTATGTACTTATCCTATGTGACCACGCAGGAAGTCCATGCTGGAGATGTGGCTCGATAAAGGCCAATTGTCGGCTGAAACGTTGCCTGATACTTTGCTCTATGGAACAATAAAGTTACATATGTTTACTTAAAAAAGTTGTTTTGCACCGGTTTATGCTGCCGCACCTCTACAAATGGAGTATGCGTAGGTTGACGGCTCACAACCAGACTGTGGCTATTGCATTGGTCGGATAAGACGTGGTTCCTCCGTATCGTGGAGTTCCGTTTTGCCGCATTGTGAGTGCCGTGGGCTTCTGTATCTTCACAAGAGCCTTGTAACATAACGCAATAACCTCATACAGTCATTT
This sequence comes from Eleutherodactylus coqui, assembly GCF_035609145.1. NCBI lineage: Eukaryota > Metazoa > Chordata > Amphibia > Anura > Eleutherodactylidae > Eleutherodactylus > Eleutherodactylus coqui. The sequence goes on along the minus strand of NC_089840.1, from coordinate 18,140,662 downwards.
GTGACATGATCGGAGTTCTAATATCATCACCCATGAACATGATCCTATGTTCTACAAGACTGCACTCCTTTTAGTTGACAATACTTGTGTCTTTCTGACAGGCTTCCTCACAATCCCTCCGGTCAGGCTCAGAATGATGTTTTTGTCGACTGATGAAAAACATATCAATTCTCCACAAACTCGCTTGCATAATTTTTCCTCTATATACAGTTCCAGAAATTCTCAAGGATCCAATTTATCTAAGTCAACCAGCTGTTTCTGCCTCTTGTTCATCATAGGCAGAAATAGCTGAAAATTTGGATTTGTTTTAAAACCTCTGATGCACAAACATAAATTATAAGGACACTTTTGCTTCACTATAATTTTATGTTTTTTGGTAAATACTTTGCTGCTTGGTGCCGATTTTGATGTGCTTTATTTTACGCTATCAAACCCAAGAGGCTCCTTCATTAAAACGGAATATTTCATCCGGGCACAGAAAGCTTTGCTTCAGCAATTACTCTGTACATTTTTGATTTGTAATTTCTAGTTTCTCTGCTTATTTTCTTGCGGTGAACATGGATCATCTTGAAGTTTTGACTTTTAGCAATTTATTCATGACATTTGTTATGGCACGTGATGAAACCATGAAATACCAATCCTTAATTACCTGAGATCCTACTAAGAAGAGGTATTCGAGCATTGCATCCCCTGCACCCCCCAACCCGCCCGAACCTCTGAGTCATCTCTTGAGTTGACGGGCCACTCTAGTCATTTTTTCCTCATTCGTTATGTAACCAGTCCCCCAGTATATAGAAGTCGGCAGTATTGCCTTCATGAGTTATTCCTTTTCTAACTCAAAAGTCCCAGAGTCCTTTTCTTAAAATGGGTCATGTGATCTCATTGTGACCGCCTGGGAGCTCCTTGTTTCTCTGTTCTCTCAAGAAGTTACTTTTTCAGTCAACATAATCCCTACATCATGAAACTCCATGGACTATTCAATACTAGCTCTTAATGGGTGGTGGTGGGTAGAAGCAGATTGACCATAGACTCTACAGGTAAAAATTCCAGTGCGCCAGTCATGTCAGATAGGTTAGTGGATAATGGAGCACCTGCTATAGATACCGTTCTACTGTAAGAAAGGGAAATACATAGACAACAAGGTGGGGGAAGACAGCATCATTAAAAGGAACAGCACCCCAACCATACATTTTCTATACTGTTTTCCTAGGCCCAACCTGCCACCAATAAAAGTACACGTAACCTTTTGATTACCACACCTGCTTGTGTTAGTGCCACCTGCTAGTAATTTGGACCAATTTAAACATTTGGCGACTTTTATATAATTCCAGGGCCATTTTAAGTTCCCCGTCTGCCCCTGGTGATCAGGGGAACCCTTATCCCTGTTACTGCAGTTACTGCTAATCATATGATTAGAGGCTCCTAGCACACTATTATAGTGAAGCAGATGATTTCCCCCAGCTACATACTTAGGGGTTTTGGCTTGTTTAGGAGAATATAGAGGGTAATGATCACACTGTCCTCCCAGCAGGCAGAGATAGTACTAGCTCTAGCTATTCACGTGATGCTTTGCTAATCCATCATGGGGTTGCTAGCATAGCATAAGAGAAGAACCAGCAGGGAGAAATCTTAAAATGAAAATAGTATCTGATAAGTATTAGACAGAAGGTTGCACTACATGGAAGTGAGTGCAATATATTTAGGAGATGTCCACAGTGGGACAGATGAACGGGCAGTGGTGTGAAAATATGTCTTTGATGGAGTGGCTCTTAAAGGTGTCTATATGCCTTTGAAAGCTGTTGGCCAAATGACGGCTATTTCTTTCAACTTTTCTATACACTTCTACTCATCAGGGGAGTTTTAAATTGTAGGAATATGGGAAGGGAAGTGAAAGGCCAGGCAAAAATATACAGCTAATGAATACAATTGAGAACTTTGCTAGAAGACGTGGAAAGAAAGAATAAAAGAGGATTTTGCGGGTACGTCAAAATGAAAGTCAAAGATGCTATAGGACGTTTGCAGGATGAAAAGGTTGACTTGGTTAAAAATATGTTGAGAAGGACTAACTTTTAAATTCCTATTTTGTATCTGTTTTCTCTCAGAAAGTAGATGGAACATCAACTGATCTTCCCTGTGCTATTGAAGGAATAAAAGAATGCAGGCTATCTATCAACAGAGAGATGGTGAGGTAACAGTTAAGGCTCTTTCACACTGAATGATTATCATTCAAAAAATCATTTAACCCCTTAGTGACCAAGCCTGTTTGCGCCTTCATGACCAGGCCAAATTTTGGAAATCTGACATGTGTCACTTTAACATAGAATAGCTCCGTAAAGGTTTTGCATATCCAAGTGATTCTGACATTGTTTTTTTGCCACATATTGTACTTCATTTAGGTGGTGAAAATAATCCGATATAGTTTGTGTATATATATTAAAAGTGCCAATATTGGGAAAATTTTGAAAAAAATTATCGTTTTTTTCACATTTTCAATTGTAATATAGCAAATATGTGCAAATATACTGTACAAACTTTTGCTAAGATATATATTTCCATCAGTTTACTTTATTCTGGATGCACACTTGAAAAACTTTTATGTTTTTTTTAACCATTTAGGAGACATACAAATTTAACATTACTTTACAGCATTTTGAGGAACACTTTGTTTTCCTACACCAAGCCAAGATTGCAAAGGCTCATAGGTGTCAGAATGATAGATATCCCCACAAATGACCCTATTTTAAAAAACTACACCCCTAAATATATTCACTGAGGGGTGTCATGAGTATTTTGACCCCACAGTTTTTTTTTAGGAATTAATTCAATTTAGAGGAGAAAAAGTAAAATTTCATATTTTTGCAAATATGTCATTTTAAAGACATTTTTTTTCCTATAGTTTACATGTAAATGAGGATTTACACCCCAAAATGGATACCCCTGTTTGTCCTGTGCTCAGAAATATACCCATTGTGGCCCTAATCTTATATCTGGGTGCACAACGGAGCCCAAAATTAAAGGAATAGTCAGTGTCTTTCAAAACAGAAATTTTGCTTGAAGTCCTTTTAGGTCCCATAGCACACCTGTAGAGTTCTTGAGCGGCCAAAACCATAGAAAACCCCCACAAATGACCGCATTTTGAAAACTAGACCCCTTAATGGATTTATCTAGGGGTGTACTGTGTATTTTGATCCCACAGGTTTTGAATGAATTCAAGCAAAGCAAAAGGAAAAAAATGTAATTTTCGTTTTTTTGGCAATGGCTTTTTTTGTACAGCACACATATGAATGAAGATATGAATGTCTGGATGCACAACGGGGCCCAAAATGAAAGTAGAAATTGGTGGCTTTCAGAACATAGATTTTGCTTGAAGTCCTTATAGGTCCCATAGAACACTTGTAGAGTTCCTGAGCTGTGAAAACTATAGAGAACCCCCACAAATGACCCCATTTTGAAAACCAGACCCCTTAACGCATTCATCTAGGGGTAAACTGTGTATTTTAGCTCTACAATTTTTGAATAGATCTAAGCAAAGCAGTAGAAAAAAATAACGATTTTCATTTTTTGGGCAATTGTGTCGATTTAAAAACAGGGTTTTTTTTGTACAGCACACATATAAATGAAGACTTTCACCCCAAAATGGATGCTTCTATTTGTCCTGTGTTTAAAAACATACCCATTGTGGCCCTAATCTACTTACAGGACACACTGCAAGGCCCATAATGGAAGGAGCACCCGTTGGATTTCAGGGTACAACTGAATAAATTCCAGGCCCCATTGCCCACTTATGGAGCCATTGAGCAGCCAAAACGATAAGGAACCCCCTCAAATGACCCAATTTTGAAAACTAGACCCCTTAACAAATTCCTCTAGGGGTGTACTGCACATTTTGACCCCACAGTATTTGAATGAATCTAAGCAAAGCAGAGGGGGAAAAAATGTTCATTGTTTGGGGCAATTTTGTCAATTTAAAAACAGTGTTTTGTACAGTGTACATAGGAATGAAGATATTCACCCCAAAATGGATACCCCCGTTTGTCCCGTGTTCAGAAACATACCCATTGTGGCCCTAATCTACTTACAGGACCCATAGCAAGGCTTATAATGGAGGGAACACCCGTTGGATTGCAGGGCACAACTGAATAAATTTCAGGCCCCATTGCTCACTTGTATGGAATAAAAATTGACTCCCTAAAAATATCCCCCCCCCCCCTTCGCGCCCTTTTCAGCGTTTCCCAAATCTTAGATAAAAGTAATAATGTGAACTGTGTGCTATTTCAGAAGACAGGGGTAATTACGGAGGCTGGTTGGGATGGGTACATGGGGCAATAAAACCGGGTATCCCCCCTCCTCTTATGCTTTTTTGGGGGTATTTTTTGACTTCAGTGGCGGGTATGGGATGTAAAAAGTGGCACTCCGTGAGTCTTCATAAGCTTGCAGAGGTGTGGCGGTCTCACACAGAAGGCACTTAACAAGCTGCTCCTGGAACTGCAGGAAGGCGAGCGTTCCCAGGGCTTCTTGTAAAATACGTATTACAGGTAGCGGTCTGAATAACGTCGGGCTCACGCAGCCATAGGTGGAATCCACTTGCGGAGGCCCGCAGCGGATCCCAGCTGTGAGCCCGGCTGTGACCCTGCGTATGGCCACGTAATGTACTGCGCATAACTGCCTACTCACACAGGCGGTCATGCGCAGTACCTTTTTTTGTTTGTATTTCCCGCACCGTCGCTTAGCGATGACACGGGTACCCACAGCCTGTACACAACGTAGTTGCGTATTAGCTGCAGGTATATCCACGACCATGGAGCACAATGGGCTCTATGTTGCGGATGTCCGCGGTAAAATAGAACCTGCTGCGTTCTCTTTTCTGTGAGTGGATTACGCAATTCCGACCTACTAATGTGAGCGGAATTGTGTAATCCAATGCGATTGATCTGCGTATTACCGCGGATCAGACGCATGCGGAATCCGTAATTCCTATACGGTCGTGTGAGACCGACCTATGTTAGATCGCTACTTTTTTATCACGTGACCAGCGACCGCTCAACAAGGTCACCGGTCACTGCTTCAAGCACTTAGCGACCGTTGGTCGCTGGGAGCAAGGGGATTTTAAATTTCCTGGGCTTCCCGACTTCTGCGCATGTGTCCGGCATTTTGGCACATTCACAAAGCCTAAACATGGGAGAAAGTAATCTTGGCATGCCAGTCTAACTCGTGGTGTGTACAGTGGCTTCATGTGGTTGTGTCAATCATCCAGACATATTTTCCTACAAATGTGGCTGTTATACGACAGGAAAACAGATGCAAAATATTATGCCTTTCATGAAAAACGCTTATTTTCAATACTTCGGGATTAAACTAGCAGATCAGAACAAAGCGTGGGCTTCTCACAAAGTGTGCCATGCATGTGTGGAGGGGTTGAGGAACTGAAAAAGTGGAAAAAGGGAATCAATGCCATTCGGTGTAGCCATGCTGTGGCGTGAGCCAAGAAATCACAGTGGCAACTGTTACTTCTGCACAGTGAAGACTGTTGGCCGTACCAGTAAGTGTAACATTGTGTATCCCAATATGCTATCTGCCATGAGACCAGTGCCCCATAGTGAATCCATCCCTTTGCTATCCCTGTCCAATGTAAAGCCACCAACAGACACCAATTCAGACGGTGATACAAGTGAGGAGATGTACCAATCAGACAGTATGGAGGATAAAAACCCCAGCGCCATTTACCCAGCATCAACTAAAGGATTTGGTTTGCGATCTGAATTTACCTAAGGAAGCATCAGAGTTGTTAGGATCACAACTTAACGAAAAGAATTTACTGTGTTCTAATACGATATTCTCCTGGTACAGATGCCGAGAAGTAGAATTGCTTCCGTTTTTTTGCTGAGGAGGGCGGTTTGGTATATTGTCGAGTCATTACGGCAGTCATGAAATACTTCAACATACAATGGTGGCTATTCATAGATGCCAGCAAATCCAGTTTTAAAGGTGTTTTATTACACAATACTAACATCCATCCATCCATTCCAGTAGCACATTCTGTAACTATGAAAGAGACATATGAAAACCTTACAGTTCTGCTGGAAAGTGTGCAGTACGAGCTTCATGAATGATCTGTGTGCGGGGATTTCAAGGTGATTGCAATATTGCTTGGCCAACAAGCAGGCTACACCAAATTTGCTTGTTTTTTGTGTGAATGGGACTCCATATCAAGGACTGAAAAATTGGGTTCGGAAGCAGTGGCCAGTCAGAAGTGCCTTCAGACCTGGTGAAAAAAACATTGTTTCACTTTCACTGGTTGATCCGTCGAAAATACATAGTTGTGCACAAAACTGGCGCACCCACGTACATGCACAAACGCGTGAATGCAGGTCCGTGCAGCATTGCTTTCATCAGGATATTATTGTGATGGAAAAGAAATATCAGGGTAGTGGATTGCACATATGATGGTCGACTATTGTTGGATATTGAAAAAGATAACTGTATGAATGAACACTAAAGAAATCCAAAAAGAGGAAATTTCAAGGGGAGCAAAGTGGTAAATGTTAGGTATGTTTGCATTTCCACACGTTACAAACGTTGTCATATATGAATGTCATTACAAAATTGAGTTCTTTGTAATTTTCACATTTTGTCATTAAACACAGATCACATTCAGTCATTCTCATTCATTGGTACAGTGAACTGAATGACTGAACAATCCTGTTAAAAAAGAAAGAATTTATCTTTGTGTCTAAACTGACTGCCCGAGCGAATGAGCAAACTGACGTAGTTTGCTTGCTCGCTCAGGCGAACGATAAGTGTTCCATGTAAAAGCCCCCTTAGCTAACTTACACAAATCCAAGTCTCCAGATCCAGGTGAATTACATCCTAGGATACTGAAGCAGATAGCAGAGGAAATTGTTGAACCTCTTGCTGTTATTTTTGAAAATTCCTGGAAAGCTGGAGAAGTCCCAGAAGATAGAAGAAGGACAAATGTTGTCCTTATCTTGAAAAAAAGTGAATAAGGTGGACACAGGAAACTGCAGGCCTGTGAGCCTGACTTCTATACTGGGAAAGATCTTTGAACAAATTATTAAACAGCATGTATGCAAGTACTTGGATGAGAATTAAGTAATTAATGAGAGCCAGCATGGGTTTGTAACAAACAAGTTATGCCAGACAAATATAATTTCCTTCTATGACAGAATCACAGACTGGGTTGATCAGGGAAATGCGGTGGATATTGTATATCTTGATTTTAGTAAAGCCTTTGACAAAGCATCTCATACCATCCTTAATGAAAAAAAAAAGAAAAAATATAAGATCAACAATGCAACTCTTAGGTAGATTCACAACTGGCTGAGTGATCATACTCAAATAGTGTTCAAAAATGGCTGAACTTCTAATTGGAAGAATGTGTCAAGTGAGGTACCACAAGGCTCTGTCCTGGGCCCTTCTGTCTCCCCTATCCTCCTGCACACACAGGACCTCCGACACATCCAAAACACCTTTGGAATTGTGTTACCTCCAGGCATTCTGTTGTCCTATCCAGCGGAACTGACGAAGGGGTTCATCCCCGAAACGCGTATTCTATTGCTGGTTTTTTATTTGTGAAATAAAAAAGAAGTGCTTTCACCATCACATATTGGACCTTTATCTTCATCTTCCAGTAGCTTAGAGGGTTGCGCCTCCATACCAGTTTTTTTCACATCCTTTTCGCTACACTCACGCCCTGGTGGAGCGTCATCTGGTTGGCAGCACCTCCACCATTCGAAATACTCCATCATTGGAAACACTTTGTACTTCAGAAATATTCCACCACCCTCACTGGGTCTTACTCCACCCTCCTTTTTCATTTATTTTACTCAAATTTGCCTACGGCACAGAGCTAGGAGGATTGGCTAACACTAGAGAAGAAAAGAGGGGATTCAAAAAGATCTGGACAAGCTTGAACAGTGGGCTGCAACTAACATAATGGTATTTAACAGGGAGGAATGCAAAGTCCTACATTTGGGCAAGAAAAAGATAAAAATTACATACCGAATAGGAGGAATTGGGCAAAGCAGCAGCACATGTGAAAAAGATTATGAACTGAACATGAGTCAACAGTGTGATGCAGCAACAAAAAAGGCAAACACAATTCTGGGGTGTATTGGGAGAAGCATAGAGTCTAGATTATGTGACACAATTATTACTCTCCACTGTTCCTTGAATCAGACCTTATCTGGAATACTGTGTCCAGTTCTGGGCACCCCAATTTTAAGAAACTGAAGCAAGTTCAGAGAAGAGTTACCAGGATTGTGAGCAGTCTGCAAATCATGTCCTATGATGAACAGTTAAAGCATCTAGAAGTGCTTAGGTTCCAAAAATGAAAGCGGGGAAGAGACTCAATAGCTGTCTACAAATATAGAAAGGGCTGACACAATGTAGAGGGATCAGCCCCATTCTAAAGGCCCATGTACACGCAAAGATACTATTTCAAACGACTGAAAGATTGAAAGATTTTGTGATCTATTTGCATAAAGTGTTAATGGCCATAACAGTTTATCATCTTCATTTGCATGTAAAAGCACCTTCAGGAGCTATTTGTAGAGCCCAGCATGTGATTGATCACATGTCCAGCTGTGCACACAGCTGCATTGTTCTGCTCATGGCTGACAGTAGATTACAATGATATCTGCCGACTCCCAGGGAGATAACAGCATGCTGTCTACTGAGAGATAAATGTGTTTGCTTCAACTCTCAGTAGCTGAACAATGGATTTTAAGTTCACTAGAGATGAGCGAGCACCAAAATGCTCAGGTGCTCGGTACTCGAGTCGAACTTTTCATAATATTCGAGAGCTCGTTTCGAGTAACGAACCCCATTGAAGTCAATTGGGGACTCGAGCATTTTTGTATGGGACCGATGCTCTGCATAAGGAATGATTTGTGAAACACCAGAAAACCTCAGAAAGTCATGGAAACACCACAGAAACGGATAGGGAACGGCAGGGACAGCATGCATGGCTGCATCTGAGGCTCCCAGGTCCCACTATTAAGCCAAAATGGGAGTAAGAGCCTGGCGGTCACCCCCCCTAACAATTTACTTGGGACAGACCATAAGCCGGAAAGGCATGCTCGCTGGCACATCATAGCTAAGCACCACACTAGCTGCAACCAAGGACAATCACTACCTGCTGGTGACACCGCTGCCTCTTCTCCTGGGTTACATGCTGGCATTGCTGTCCAACCCCCCGCACGACCCTGCATCCACAGCGCACACAAAATTTTCCCTGCGCAGCGTTCAGCTGGCCTCATGCCACACACTCGTTTCATAGCCACACCATTCTCATGTCGATTTATAAGTGCGTCTGCGATGAGGAGGAAACGGAGACACACACTGCAGAGGGTTGGCAGGGTCAGGCAGTGACCAACTTTGAAAGTGTGGGTGATAGCCCACAATGCTGATAAGAATTGATGATAAATTTATGTACGATCATCATTCCAATCCCATGCCACCTCAGTCACAAAATTGTCAGGAGCCGCAAATGTGGGCATAAAGGGGACTCAGGTGCCAGCACTTCTACACATCTCCACAATGCAGCAGAGCATACTAACACCAACGATTGGTTTGAAGCAGGAGGTGTCGCAAAAGTAGCCACCATAGGCATACAGTGACCCTGTGAAAGTCTCATGAAATCACTAACGCTTCCTGTGAATGCTCCAATCCAGTATCTCGCATAACTGTGGTAATTTGTAGCACGAGATAAAATTCATGCCAACCAACGCAAATCCCCAGACTCCAAGCAGGAGGAGGAGGTGGCATAATAAGCCTGAGAAACCATGACCGAGGTGAACCCGCAATACTCTGTGTTGGAAGCACGTGAGCGGGTCCAGGGTCAGGCTTGGTCCCAGCCTCCACCTTGTGTGACCCAAAGTGCCGCGAGTTACATAGCAATGGGAAATCCATGTGTCCCCACACAATTCATTCTGTGCAGGGGTCAGATAGCTGAGCAACGCAATGGGAAAGCCTTATGTGTCCTACCCAAGTCAGTCAGTGTATTTGTGCCAGATAGCTAAAACACCACAATGGGAAATCTTTGTGCACCCACAGCATAGGCGAGCCCCTGCAGTCCAGAGATAGTATTAAATATAAAGAAATCAGAGTGCCCAAACATGGCAGAGTTTTGCCCCACCCAGGACCTCAGCCTCTGCCCACACCCTCAGTAATCGTGGGCAATAAGCGGACTCAGATGCTAGTACAGCTGTGAATGTCTCATTAAATCAGTTACGGTTGCTTTCATCGCTCCAAAGACTGGATGAACCACAAAGAAGTTCCACAGGCCACACCTGGCGCAGTTGCATCCCCTCGCAGGACTTCGGCCTCTGCCAACACCCTCAGTAATCGTGAGCATAAAGCGGACTCGGATGCTAGTACAGCTGTGAACGTCTCATTAAATCAGTTACGGTTGCTTTCATCGCTCCAAAGACTGGATGAACCACAAAGAAGTTCCACAGGCCAAACCTTGCACAGTTGAATCTCCCCCTCCAGGACCTTGGCCTCTGTCCACACCTTCAGCAATCGTAAGCATAAAGCGGACTTGGATGCTAGTACAGCTGTGAAGGTCCCCTTAATTCAGTTACGTTTCTTTTAATTGGTCCAAACCAGTGTCTTAGATTACTGTGGTAACACGAGAGCAAATACATATCGACCAACGCTGATCCAAAGACCCCAATCAGGAGGAGGAGGTGGCATAATAAACTAGAGAAACCGTGACCGAGGTAGGACTCGCAATACTCTGTGTGGAAAGCACGTGAGCGGGCCCAGGGTCAGGCTCGGTCCCAGCCTCCACCTTCTGTAACCCAAGGTGCCGTGAGTTACATAGCTATGGTAAATCCATGTGTTCCCACACACTTCATTCTGTGTAGGTGTCAGATAGCTGAACACTGCGCTGGGAAAGCCGTCTGCACTCTGCACCCTACCTAAGTCATTCAGTGTATTTGTGTCAGATAGCTAAAACACTACAATGGGAAGTCTTTGTGCACCCACAGCATAGGCGAGCCCATGAAACTCAAAGACGGTATTACACATGAAGAAATCAGAGTGCCCACACATGGCAGAGTTTAACCCCGCCCAGGACCTCGGCCTCAGCCTCAGCCCACACTTCTGCCCAAGTCATTCAGTGTTTTTGTGCCAGACAGCTGAACACCACTATGGGAAACCTTTGTGCACCCACAGTAAAAGCGGACCCCTGACACATTTCTGTAGCAAGAGAATAGGCGAACCCCTGAAACATTTCTGTAGCAAGAAAATAGGTGAGCGCTTCAAACCTTTTAGTAGCAAGGGAATAGGCAGACCCCCCCCCTCCCAACCTTTTCTGTAGCAAGAGTATAGGCAAACCCCTCAAACCTTTTAGTAGCAAGTTTAAAGGTGGACCCCTGAAACTTTTCTGTTGCAAGAGTATAGGCAAACACCTCAAAATTTTAGTAGCAAGTGTATAGGCGGACCCCTCCAACCTTTTAGTAGCATGTGTATAGGCAAACCCCTTAAACCTTTCAGAAGCAAGTGTATAGGCGGATCCCTGAAACTTTTCTGCTGCAAGAGTTAAGGTGAACCCCCGAAACATTTCTGTTGCAAGAGTATAAGCGAACCCCTCAAACCTTTCAGTAGCAAGTGTATAGGCGGACCCCTGAAACATTTCTGTAGCATGAGTATGGGCGAACCCCTGCAACTTTTCTGTTGTAAGAGTATAGGCGGACCCCTGAAACATTTCTGTAGCAAGACTATAGGTGAACCCCGGAAACATTTCTGTAGTAGGAGTATAGGCGAACACCTGAAAAAATTGGTTTGCCAAGAGTATAGGTGAAGGCCGGAAAAATTAGTTGCCTTAGGGCTCCCACCCACTGGCGATATTTTCCCCACTGCGATGTGATTCTAAAGTTAAAGTCTCGCATCGCAGTACGAGAAAAAAATTGGCATGACGCCGGGATATCGGCATCACACCGGCATATCGCCAGTCTTTTCAATGGGGCCAGTGGCAGCAGCGCTAGCCCCATTGAAAAGAGATGGAGAATGCCGGGGACTTCTGCCACAGCTGTCACAGCTGTGGCAGAAGTCCCCGGCATTCTGTTACATTGCTTTCAATGGGATCGGCAGCTGTGCACACTGCTTTGGCAAGCCCCGTGGAATGATTATCGGGGAAGGGCTTGAAATAATCACCCCATACTAATAGGAACTTTCTACAATATATGAATAGGGTTTTGTTGAAGCCTATTTGCATGCAATGTACAGTTCAGTAGATTTTCTCAGCTCTGTAAATCCTTCACAAATACTTCACATCTGAACTTGACCTAAGACTTCTGTCTCCTGCAGTCCAAACTACTAATGGAACACAACAATAGATGGCCTCTGACCTGCCGAATGGGAAGCCATGAATTGGGAATCCTTTGCATTGCCCTGCTCTAGTTTCAGCTCATTGATTCTATTATTATGAATATATTATGAAACTATTAGTAATGCATTTCTCCAGCCTGTTATGTAATATATCTCCAAACCAGAAGTCAGACTTTCTGAATTTTCAATTTCAGCCATCTTCTCTACAATATACAGTCATGGCCACAAGTTTTATACTGACACAAATTGTGGTTTTCACAAGGTTTGCTGCCTCAGTTTTTATAGTTCATATACCATTAACTTTAGACTGTTATGAAGAGTGATCAGGTGAATTGCAATACATTGCAAAGTCATTCCTTGCCATGAAAATTGACTTAATCGAGAACTCCCATTTCCACTAAATGTTATTCCTGCCACATGCAGGACCTTCTAAAAAGAAGATTCAGCTATGGGATGGGTTCAACACCAGTGTAAAGCTTGCTCAGGAATGGTGGCAGGCAGGTGTCAGTGCATCTGCATACACAGTGAGAAGGTTTTTGAAGGCCAGCCTGGTGTCAAGAAGGGTGTAGTAGCACAGAGTTAGGGCCCCCATAGCACTTCATAAGCTACCTCAAGTGAAGGGTATGTGTGAATGTGTATATGTTTGTTAGACTGTGTCTGGTTATGTGTATTGGCCTAGACAGGTTACCAAACGGTCAATGTCTGGTGTCTCTCCAATAATAATAATAAATAGTAATAATAATAATAATAGTCTTTATTTGTATAGCACCAACATATTCCGCAGCGCTTACATAGACAGGGGGGAATACAGAAAGACAAAAGTACAAAAATTACAGAACCACGGTTACATAGTAATCAGTTGATGGAAACAATAGGGGTGAGGGTCCTGCTCCAACGAGCTTACATACTACAAGTAATGGGGGGATACAGTGTCAGGACAGTGTCCGGGATATGGGGGTCCCTGAGATATCCCGCAACCCCTGTCCCTGCCTACTTGCCCCCCTGGGCTAACCCCCAGGGCGACAACTGGGCGACGGTCCCTACCCTCACTAGGGAAGCGGGACACGGGAGACAAACAGACACTGAGACAAGCAACGGTAGAATGGTCAGACAATCCGGGTAGGCAACAAGAGGGTACGCAGTACGGAGGGGTCAGGCAAAAACGTAGTCAAGTCCAAAAGCAGGTGTCAGAAAAGCCGAGGTCACAAGAGCAGTCAGGATAAACGCGGGTGCAGCTGGAGAACCAAACTAACACTGGCGAGGCCTGAGAGGAAAACACACCTATTTAAATGCTGTCAGCGCTCCCGCCCCAGAAGCTGATTGGGGCGGGGAGCCTGACAGCAGCAGGGCTAATCAGGGCGGTGCTGGGGACACGCCCCCAGTCTAGCTGCACAGACAGTTACTAGGGAAGCCAGCCTGGTAGTCAGGACACTAGAAGCACCAGCTGCCTCCCTAGCAACCCGGCGGCGACCAGTCTTACAGCGGCCCGGGGAGATCACAAGAACCGGGGTACCTCTGCGCCGCGCTCCTGTACCCCGGGTGGCCGGACCGGTGGTGCGGGCACGGCGGCCCCGAGAGTTGCCGGTTCTGACAGTACCCCCCCTTCTACGGGGGTACACCGGACCCCCATGGCCAGGTGCGGGCTTAAGCGGGAAAGCCCTGTGGAATGCCTGGACTAGGCGTGGCGCATGAACGTCCCTGGCAGGGACCCACGTCCTATCCTCAGGGCCAAATCCTCTCCAGTGGACCAGGTACTGCAGCCCACCTCTAACCCGTCGGGCATCCACAAGCCTTTCTACTTCATACTCCAGTTCCCCCTGTACCAGAGAGGGAGGAGGCGGGTTCTGGGTGGGGAGAACTGGAGTCACATACTTCTTAAGCAAGTTCTTGTGAAAAACCTTGTGGACCTTCCAGGGGTCAGGAAGTGCCAACTTATATGACACCGGGTTGATAACCTGAGAAACCGTAAATGGGCCAATGAACCGAGGAGCAAGTTTCAGGGAGGGAACCTTAAGTCTCAGATTCTTAGATGATAATAAAACCTGCTCCCCGACCACAAAAGGTGCAGAGATAGTACGTCTTTTATTTGCGTATTTACGCAGTTTCTCTTGGGAACCCTGAAGGTTCTTACGAACCTGGGCCCAAACTGTGCACAGTTCTTCGGCGGATATGTCGGCGGCCGGATTGTTCGAGACCAAAGGAGTAGAAAGCGAGAACCGGGGATGGAACCCATAGTTACAAAAAAAAGGTGACAGTTGGGTCGACGAGTTACCATGGTTGTTAATAGCAAATTCGGCGAGAGGTAAGTAGTTGGCCCACTGATGCTGGTTATCAGAGACAAACAGTCGCAGATACTGGATAAGTTCTTGGTTCATCCGTTCCGTTTGTCCGTTACTCTCGGGATGGAAAGCGGAGGAAAAGGACAAATTAACGTTTAGATTTTTACAGAAGGCTCGCCAGAAGCGAGCGACGAACTGAACCCCTCTATCAGACACAATATCCTCGGGGATCCCATGTAACCGAACAATCTCCTTGATGAACATCTCAGACAAAAGTTTGGCGTTAGGCAACTTGCCAAGTGGAACAAAATGAGACATTTTGGAGAAACGGTCAACTATTACCCAAATGACCGTATTCCCCAGCGAGGATGGCAGATCAGTAATAAAATCCATGGACAAATGGGACCATGGCCTGGACGGAATGGGCAAGGGCAGAAGAGGCCCCTCAGGACGTCTCCTGAGGTTCTTCCCCCTTGCGCAAACCGGGCACGCGGACACAAATACCCGTACATCCTTGGCCATGTGCGGCCACCAATAGAGTCTGGCCGCTAACTCCAGAGTACCCCTGATACCGGGGTGTCCAGCTAGGACTGAAGCATGTGTCTCCTCTAACACTTTCAATCTCAGTGACAACGGGACAAATAATTTGCCTTCCGGAAGGGCTTCAGGAGCAGATTGTTGAGCGGCGTGAATGAGAGGTGAAAGGTCGGAGGAGACAGCAGCGAGGACCACCCCAGGGGAGAGAATGCTCTCAGGCTCCGGCTCGGAAGGTTCCGGAGAACCAAAACTCCTAGACAGGGCATCAGCCTTGACATTCTTAGAACCGGGTCTATAGGTAACAACAAAATTGAACCGAGAGAAAAACAAGGCCCAGCGGGCTTGCCGAGCATTTAACCTCTTAGCGGAATCTAGATAAGTGAGGTTTTTATGGTCAGTGAGTACCGTAATCTGGTGATGGGCTCCTTCCAAAAAATGCCTCCACTCTTCGAAAGCCCACTTAATCGCCAGCAATTCCCGGTTGCCTATATCATAGTTCCGTTCGGTGGACGAAAACTTCCTAGAAAAATAGGCACACGGTCTAAGGTTGGTGAGAGTGGAGGGACCTTGGGACAGTACCGCTCCCACACCAAACTCAGAGGCATCTACCTCCACCACAAAAGGACTGGACAGATCCGGTTGTACTAGGACAGGTGCAGACGAGAACGCCGCCTTTAGGGTATTGAAGGCCCTCAGAGCCTCAGAAGACCAGGTCCTCACATCTGCCCCCTTTCTGGTGAGGTCCGTTAGAGGTTTAGCCACCACGGAGAAGTCTTTAATGAATTTGCGATAGTAGTTGGCGAAGCCGAGGAAGCGTTGAAGGGCTTTCAACGACCCTGGCTGGGCCCACTCCGTGATGGCCTTCACCTTTTCAGGATCCATCTGGAAGTCGCATGGCGTGATGATATACCCCAAAAATGATATCTTTTGTACCCCGAAAACACATTTCTCGAGTTTAGCAAACAGCTTGTTATGTCTGAGTCGAGCTAGCACAGTCTGAACGTGAGTATGGTGACTCGGCAAGTCGGAGGAAAAAATCAAAATGTCGTCTAGATATACAACCACGAACACCCCCATGATATCCTGAAACACTGAGTTCATGTACCCCTGAAAAATGGCGGGGGCGTTACACAATCCAAAAGGCATAACTAGGTATTCAAAATGCCCGAGGGGCGTATTGAAGGCGGTTTTCCACTCATCCCCCTCCCGAATGCGGATGAGGTTGTATGCTCCCCTGAGATCAAGTTTAGAAAACCATCGGGCACCAGCGACCTGGTTGAGGAGGTCAGGAATGAGTGGAAGAGCATACTGGTTTCGGACTGTGATTTTATTTAGCTCTCTATAGTCAATACAGGGCCGGAGACCCCCATCCTTCTTCTCAACGAAGAAAAACCCGGCACCCACCGGGGATTCTGAGGGCCGGATGTGCCCCTTGGCCAGGCTGTCCTGGATGTAGTCCCTCATGGATTCTCTCTCTGGAACCGTAACGTTATAAATGCGGCCCTTAGGAAGTTTGGCCCCAGGAATCAAGTCTATTTTACAGTCCCATTCCCTATGAGGGGGCAGAGCTTCAGATAATTGTTTGGAGAACACGTCAGAAAACTCGGAGAGGTATTCTGGTAGGGGGCTCCCCTCGCAGGTGGAGATTCCTACCTTCACCGCACAAAGGTGGTTGGCACAGCGGGGACCCCACTTTACCAGTTCCAACGTGTCCCAATTTACTACCGGGTTGTGCTCCCGGAGCCAGGGGAGGCCTAGGACGACGTCCACAGACAAATCTCTCATCACTAGAAAGGTGCAGGTTTCCACGTGTAAGGCTCCTATAGTAAACCTTACTTCAGGGGTCACCAGATTAACCACCCCTGCTTGCAAAGGAGTGGAGTCCACTCCTGAAACCAGAATCGGAGTTTCTAAACGTAACAAAACCCCGGACAGATGAGCAACGAAATTAAAGTTAACGAAATTAGCCGCAGCCCCCGAATCAACAAAGGCTTGCCCAGTACGGTGGAAAGCATGAAATTCTAGGGTGCAAGGCACTAACATTTTGGACAACACAGGGAGTACCTTGGCTCCTAGACAGTCCCCCCGATAACTGCCCAGGAGCGGGAGTTCTTCCTGCCGTGGCTTCTTAGCGCAGGTAGCAATGCGGTGACCCGGCTCCCC
Organism: Eleutherodactylus coqui; assembly: GCF_035609145.1. Taxonomy (NCBI): domain Eukaryota; kingdom Metazoa; phylum Chordata; class Amphibia; order Anura; family Eleutherodactylidae; genus Eleutherodactylus; species Eleutherodactylus coqui. The sequence goes on along the minus strand of NC_089840.1, from coordinate 18,123,329 downwards.
ACAGTAGAAGCAGAGGTTCTTCTTCAGGCGGTGTTCCCGTCGTTGCTCGGGGTTCACGGCTCCCAGCTCCATGGCCTCGGTGGTGGGAGGGTAAAAGGTCGGGTCAGTCGAAGAAGTAGACGTGGGGAGTGGGGTGGTCCGAGCGGCGTGTCTGGCCCTCAAACGTCGGTCGGCTCGAATAGCCAGCGACATGGCTTGCTCCAGGGTTTTAGGCTCTGGGTGGGCCACAAGTAGGTCCTTGAGACCCTCAGACAGACCGGTCAAAAATAAGTCTTTTAGGGCGGCATCGTTCCACCGGGATTCCGTACAATGTTGACGGAATTGGGAACAGTAGTCCTCCGCCATCTTACAACCCTGGCGCAGGGCCAGAAGTTTGGAGACTGCGTAGCCCGCCCGGTCGGGTTCGTCATAAATTTGACCCAGGGCGAAAAAAAAGGCGTCAAGGGATAGTCGGGCTGGAGAGCCAGCTGGTAGCGAGAAAGCCCAATTTTGGGGCTCTCCCCTCAGGCGGGTAATTACGATTCCCACTTTCTGGTATTCAGTACCAGAGGAGTGGGGGCGGAGATCAAAGTAGAGCTTGCAGCTCTCTCTAAATGCAAAAAACTGATCTCTCTCTCCGGAGAAGCAATCCGGAAGCGTGGCTCGAGGTTCTGACATCGTTCCTGGAGCGGACGAGGGCTGCATGGGACCTGCAGCTGCCACTTGTTCCCGTGGCTGCAAGCGGGCTGTTAGGTCCTGGGCAAGGGTCGTAAGGACCTGGACCTGGTTCGCTACAGCCGCCACGGCCTCCATCGAGGGGCTCAAAGTTGCCGGGCGGATGCAAGGGTCTGACCTTAGTTCGGCCAGTGTTACTGTCAGGACAGTGTCCGGGATATGGGGGTCCCTGAGATATCCCGCAACCCCTGTCCCTGCCTACTTGCCCCCCTGGGCTAACCCCCAGGGCGACAACTGGGCGACGGTCCCTACCCTCACTAGGGAAGCGGGACACGGGAGACAAACAGACACTGAGACAAGCAACGGTAGAATGGTCAGACAATCCGGGTAGGCAACAAGAGGGTACGCAGTACGGAGGGGTCAGGCAAAAACGTAGTCAAGTCCAAAAGCAGGTGTCAGAAAAGCCGAGGTCACAAGAGCAGTCAGGATAAACGCGGGTGCAGCTGGAGAACCAAACTAACACTGGCGAGGCCTGAGAGGAAAACACACCTATTTAAATGCTGTCAGCGCTCCCGCCCCAGAAGCTGATTGGGGCGGGGAGCCTGACAGCAGCAGGGCTAATCAGGGCGGTGCTGGGGACACGCCCCCAGTCTAGCTGCACAGACAGTTACTAGGGAAGCCAGCCTGGTAGTCAGGACACTAGAAGCACCAGCTGCCTCCCTAGCAACCCGGCGGCGACCAGTCTTACAGCGGCCCGGGGAGATCACAAGAACCGGGGTACCTCTGCGCCGCGCTCCTGTACCCCGGGTGGCCGGACCGGTGGTGCGGGCACGGCGGCCCCGAGAGTTGCCGGTTCTGACATACAGAAGGTAAAGGGGCTGGAGATGTGCACTGTATGGCGAGGTGGAGAGTGAGGGATGCTATAGACATAGACAATGGTCAGACACTTAGCCGTGCGATGGCAGAATCGGTATGACTGCAGGGGCAGTTGATGGTGGCTGGTAAGGATTGCAGTCACTTGGACAGGGATCATGTTATCAGGAGGAGTACAGAGAGGTTTGTTTAGGGAATGCAGTATACCTCCCTGAAGAGGTGCGTTTTTAGAGCAGGCCTGAAGTTCTGCGAGTCCTGGATTGCTCGGGTAGCCTTTGGTAGTGCGTTCCAGAGGACCAGTGCTGCTCTGGAGAAGTCTTGGAGGCAGGAATGAGAAGTTCAAATTAGAGGGACGCACAGTCTAGTTTCGTTAGCAGAGAAGAGAGCCTGGGCTGAGTGATGGATTGAGATGAGGGAGGCAATGTAGGGGGGCACTGCACTGTGGAGGGCTTTGTGGATGAAGGTAGTGAGTTTAAATTGAATTCTGTATTTAATGAGCAAACAGTGCCGTGACTGGCACAGGGCAGAGGCGTCCAAGTAGTGTCTGGACAGGGAAATGAGCCTGGCTGCTGCATTCAGGATGGATTGGAGAGGGTAGAGTCTGGTGCAGGGGAGGCCGATCAGCAACGAGTTGCAATAATCAAGCCCGGAGTTGATGAGGGCAACAATAGACATTTTTAGCGTGTCCACAGTGAGAAAAGAGCGTATTCTTGCGATGTTCTTGCAGTGCAACTGACATGTTCAGGCAAGAGATTGGATGTAGGGGGGAAAATGATAGATCAGAGTCGATTATGACTCCAAGGCAGTGGGCATGCTGTCTGGGAGTTATGGTGGCACCACACACTGAGATGGAGATGTCAGGATGAGGTCCGTTAGTGGAGGGCGGAAATACCAGTAGGTCAGTTTTAGAGAGGTTTAGTTTTAGGTAGAGAGAGGACATAGTGTTAGAGACAGCGGACAGACAGTCGGTGATGTTTTGGAGTAAAGGTGCAGAGATGTCACGGGAAGAGGTGTATAGCTGGGTGTCATCAGCATACAGGTGGTATTGGATGCCAAAACTCCTGATAGTTTGTCCAATATGGGCTGTGTAGATGGAGAAAAGAAGGGGGCCGAGGACTGAGCCCAGGGGGACCCCAACAGCAAGCAGAAGAGGAGGGGAGGTAGAGCCAGCAAAGGAGATGCTGAATGAGCGGTCAGATAGGTAGGAGGAAAACCAGGAGAGAGCAGTGTCCTTTTGGTCGATGGAGCAAAGCATACTGAGGAGGAGTTTATGGTCAACAGTGTCAAATGCTGCAGAGACAGAGAGAGACAGAGAGAGACAGAGAGAGAGAGAGAGCGAGAGAGAGAGCGAGAGAGAGAGCGAGAGAGAGAGAGAGAACGAACCAGTACAGGAAGGGAACAAATCAGTAATTTGTCTACAAGGCATTAGTCAAGGCCAGGGATGAAAGCTAAGGTACTACACTTAACACAGCAAGGACACAGACTACTACCCCCATTATTGTTGAGTTCTAAAGATCTTTCAAGGGCAACTTCTTCCAATCATCCAGGAGCAATGTGGTGTGAAAAATGAGCAATGCTTTTTTTCCAGCATGATGGAGCACCATGTCACAAGGCAAAAGTGGCAATAAAGTGGCTTGGAAGGGTTGTGTCCATGGGCAGAAAACTCCCCAGATCTCAATCCTATTGAGAACCTGTGGTCAATCCTCAAAAAGCGGGTGGACAAACAAAAAAATGAAATTGTGATAAATTGTAAGCACTGATTAGGTAAGAATGGGCTGCCATCATTCAGGATTTGGCTCAAAGTTGATATCCAACATGCCTGGACGAATTTAAGAAGTCTTAATACACAAGAACCAGCACTGTAAATATTGAGTCTTTGCCTTAGGGCTCATGCCCACAGGCATATGTGTGGAACGTTCCGAGTCTCTCGTGGCGTTTTGCACATTACAGCCCATACAGTCTGCCAGCAGAGACCGTGTATGGGCTGAGTATGGCACTGCTCATGCCCACGAATCTAACGACACAGACATGTGCAGTGTAATATATATTTTTTAATTCCCCGCTCTGTTCAGAGCACGGAGCACGGATGCGTATCAAAACGCTGCCTGTACGCAATGTATTGCATATGGATAGTGTATCATACACAACCCATAGAAACATAATGCAGAGAAATAGCGCATGCTGTGATTGACTTCATTGCCTCCATTTATAGCGTATCATGCATGTGTTCAATGCACAGGTGATACACAGAAAAAACACAGTCGTGGTCATTAACCCTTATTTTGACATTAAAAATTAAAAAACATAAGAAATGTTCATGATTGAACTTCAGTAAAGATAGAAATATCTGACTAAAATATCTAAAAACACTGAAGCAGCAAACTCTGTGAAGACAAAATTTGTGTCAGTCTCAAAACTTTTGGCCATGACTTGCATGTTAGTTAAAAAAAGCAAAAACCCATTCTGATCTGTTTAAAAATGTTGAGTAATACAGACATCTGTGGTAATTTACTTATCTAACTATATAAATATTAAGCACATGCATCATTCTGTTGACTGGAAGATAGTTCCTAAAAATTAACCCTGTCAATCGTGTATTATGTCTTCTGAATAGAACATCAGTTCACTACACCCCGCTGCTCCTTTCATTCGCAGTTCAAGCGGATTTTATACAATCCCTACAGGCTGTGTACATCAAGAGATCAATTCTATGAATAATCCAGCAAAAAAATCGTTTTAAAGTTGGAGCCGAAACTTGTATTCAATAACTGCATATAAACTGTGGCAACCGGATCATCCACTAACATGTTTTATGCCCTTTTGCACCCAAATACCAGAGATTCATATTTTGGGGGTTACTTTTCACCATTGCTATGAACAGTGGTCTATATTGGAAAACAAGGCATTATCTTTTTCAAGGATGACTTCAATGCAGTCCAGTGGGAAAGAAAAGTTGCATACAAACTTGTAACTATATTGCAAAAAATTCCCATAAAGTAAAGACTTTGGTCATGGTCATGCCACAATTTTACCACAAATCATAGGTGTCTCCATGCCGCTATAAAGTCCTCATCTCAATTTACAGGGTGTCTTAAAAATCTAGAAACACCCATATAGAATGAAAACAGTTTGGCAGATGTTGATACAATTTTGTATGCAAGCTATAAGAGAAGGGGAAAACCTGTTAGGTCACATCAACAACAGGACGGCCATTTTGAATGTTGCCAACTTGGATTAAACTGTAGTTTTTCCAATGGGAAGGTAGGTGTGTGATATATTAAACTGGAAGAAAATTTTACTAAGTGTGCTTTATTTAAAAAAAAAAAACTTTATTCATTCTCATGTTAGTGATTTTTCTTCATTACAGGCGATGTGAATGATGGCATTACCTCAAGCAGAACGTGTTAAGATCATCCTTATGTCAGGTAAAGGAAGCACACATGTCATTGCCGTAGATATCACTCAACGCCACCCAAGCAAGCCTCCCATTACTTACAACGAAGTTACCAAATTTTCCAAATTCTGAAAAACTGCTTCTGTAGCCGATAAACCCTATCTTTCTGTTGAAAGAATTCAGAGTTGAATCCAAGATGGCAGATTTTCCTCCTTCCCCCGCAGCTTGTATGTAAAATTGTATCACTGTTTGCCAAACTGTTCTCATTTTCTATGTGTATTTCCACACTTTTGAGGCACCTTGTATACTTATCTACATTTATGTATTTATTGAAATACTATTTGGTTATATTTGTGATTAGTGATGATGAACTTTTGAAAAGTTTGATTCTTCACTGATCTTTTGCAAAAAGTTCAGTTTGCTCTGAATTAGTTCCAATTGAGCTGGAAGTTCACCAAAACTCCTAATACTGGTGTCTAATACTATTTGGCTCTCATACATTCAGTCTGGTGTTGAGAGAACCAAATCAATAAAAAAAAACATTTCTGGTAGAACTTTACTAAAATCTGGGTTCGGGGTCGTGGTAAATCAAGCTTTTAGCAAAGTTCCACCTGAAACAGGATTCTACTGGTTCGGTTCACTCATCTCTATTTGTGATAATTATGATGAATCATTGTATTATTAGTAGTAGTACTAGTGGTAGCAAGAGCAATAAAGCTTGTTGTGCAAAAAAATATGTTGGACACTAGAAAACTGTTGTTTGCCATGACGTTCAACTGTCATGAAACATGAAAATACAAAATATTAAAGTGTTTTCAGGATGATAATACTCTCAAGGAAAAATATATGGAGCTGCTTTCTCATGTACCCCATGGTTTTTATTTCTTTTTTGTTTGTTTTTATTGTCTTTTTGGTTTTTTTTATTCTCTATTTTTATTCTGCTATTTCGAATTTGGTGTCCTGCAGATGGCTGGGTCAGATCCTGCTGTGAGAATTCTCGCAGCTGGATGCGAGCCGTGCCCCTGCAGTGACCACCGCGGCTCACCTGCTCCACCACCTCCTCCGCTCTGCAATGTGCCGGCTGCCTCCCAGCCGGCGCGTGCACAAGGCAGAACCGCCGTGTCAGCCAAGACATTTCTATGTGGGCCTCTTCGAGGCTCGCACAGAAATAGGACATGCCGCAATTTGTTTACCGTGTGGGTTTTCACGCGGTCAAATCACAGCCATCTGCATAGGATTGCATTATCTAATGCAATCCTATGGCAGTGGGCACGGGTGGAAATTCTGAGGGGAAATCCCGCCATGGAATTACCGCCCATGTGCCGGAGGCCTTAATTGTAGATACAGTGTGTATAGAAGGATGAAGTTGTTGATAGTCTTATATGCTTATATATGTTTAGTAGTGTTATGCAGGGCTTTTATGGCTCTTAGACAGTGTTATACATTGATTTTTGGGTTTTTTTGATGAACTTTCACTTTAGTTTAAATTAAATTGGACCAAACCATACTTTTTGGAAACGTTTGGTGAACCAACTGAACAGAACTTTTCAAAAGTTTACTAATCACTGATGTTTAAGTAAGAACTTTGGTTCATAAAGGTTTTGTTGCATTCTTTTCTTAAATCCAAAATAAGAATAACCTAAATGGTCAACAGATAATAATACAACAATGTAAAAAGTAAGGGACTATAACTGGTATAACAGGAAGAACATAGAGAGACCATGTTTATCTATGTATTGCATCATCTGGAAGTAAAGGCGATCATCCAGAAGACATATTGCTGAGAATAAAATAATTGTCATAATGGAACCCAATAAACCTAAATAACACTGGAGATAAGTGGGAAAAAGGAATGGATTTTGGTAGGAAGAGCTTTAAATTGTATTTGTTGTATATGAAAAAAGGTGCTGATTACATTTGGAAAAAAATGTTAAAATCACAAATTGTTATTCATTTCATTCCCCGATCCATTATTCCCTGACCCTTAAAGGGGTTCTGTCACTAAAAAAGAAAAATGCTATACTTATCTATTCCTCCGCCATCAGTCTACTTACCAGATCTTCACCTCCCCTATCTTCTCCTGTTTCCTGCAGTCGAGGGGCTCACTTCACCTCCAGCTGCCTGATTCTGCTCCTTCCTGTGAGGTTACGTACATTAGGTTGGCAGTCTTCCAATGTACGTTATGTCACAGCTCACAGGCCAGCAGGAGGACCGCCTATCTTCTTCAGAGATTGCTCATGCAAGCTGTCTCTGAAATAAATTACAATTCCTTCCTAGGCAGTGAAGCTACAGCACAGGGATGTGACCTTCACTGACCCAGCAGGAAGGAGTTTGTGATAACCAGCCCTCATAACAAGCTGGGCCCAGCCTGCAGTGAGCTGGCCTGGGGCACTGGAGAAGCTCAACCAGGAGAAGATGTGATAAGGAGACAGACAGGGAAGGGATAGGTAAGTTTAGATAATTTTTTTTAATGACAAAACCCCTTTAAAGAGTAATTGCCAAGAGAAGAAAAGCTATTGAAATGCATTATGATTCAATTTCTCCTGAATGAAGCTGCGAGAAGTCGAAAGGGCATTGGGGGCGATTTGGTTGTCATGGTAGCCTGGGGTCCTGCGAAGGCTCTCAGGACTGACATGGAGTACAGCCTATTAAACTCTCCCTGAGGCAGGGATTAATAGGCTGCCATTAAAAGTACAGCAAACTGTAATGGACAATTTTCCTCCATACTATAGAAGTGAATGGAACACTGGTTTCAGGATTAATGGGGTTCCCACTGGACCTTTAACAGAAAACCTCTTTAATAAAGAAAAAAAATGTGCTGAAGAGCGCTTTAGTAGAAGCATTACTGCATAGTGAATAAACTTACTTACCTGACTCATTGCCGAATGTGTGGTCATAATCAGGTCCCGACATTGGTGGATAAGTCGGCCCATTGAATCTCTCCCATTCTGCATCATCCATAATATCCTGAATCCAGTAACAGAACCCGTCTTCAAAGCTGCAGTCAATCTTCTCCTCATCTTAAAAATAAGACAACAGTTAACATATGTTCAATAAATTATGTACATTTCTGAATTTAACAGATGTCATTTTAGGTAAAATTCTGTAGTTCTATAATTACTGTCTGTGGGCTATACTTCAGTATTCATTCTACGTGTTCAACCAGGCTCATTGAGTAAATCATGATCAGATGTATTAAAAATGTATAACATAGAGTACAGACAGTAATTCATGACTGTCCTGATAGTATAAAATGGATTTAAAATTACATTAAAGGGGTTTCTGGGCTAAAACTGGTATAAAATAAATAGTAAATGTATACTGACCTACTCCAACAGCCTCCTGTCCAATGCTGGAGCCACAGAGCCCAATGCTGAGAACCCCAAAGAAGTGGTGGGCTGTCACATGCCATACATTGTGAATGCGACCACTCATTCAATCACAGGCTTAAATGGCCATGAAAAAGTTGCCCCTGAACCCTGTGATTGGCTGAGAAGTCACATATGCAATGAATAGCTTCTTCCAAGTTCCAAGTGGCACGCACTGGTGCTCCAGCACTGGAGTCCTGGAAAAAACCTAAAAGGGTTGGCAATAGAGATGAACGAGCGTACTCGGAAAAGCACTACTCGCTCGAGTAATGTGCTTTATCCGAGTATCGCTGTGCTCGTCCCTGAAGATTCGGGTGCCGCTGCGGCTGACAGGTGAGTCGCAGCGGGGAGCAGGGGAGAGCGGGCGGGAGAGAGGGAGAGAAAGATCTCCCCTCCGTTCCTCCCCGCTCTCCCCTGCAGCTCCCCGCTCCGTGCCGGCACCCGAATCTTCAGGGACGAGCACAGCGATACTCGGATAAAGCAAATTACTCGAGCAAGTAGTGCTTTTCCGAGTACGCTCGCTCATCTCTAGTTGGCAACCTTATTTATACTGTATTAAGTATAGAGTAGTAGATATAGTATATATTGACAACATAGTAATATAATGCAATTAGCGGGTCTCTGTCATTCTCTTTGTTTTATGAAACCGTGTCCCCTTGCCACAGAACTCTTCTTCTTGACAGCACTGCCACTGCATCCTGAAAATGGCCACCGATGAATGACCATGTGGAACAACCCCATCCATCAGCATAGCTGCTCTGCCCCTTTGCCGGTTTACTGCTGGGTCTAGGAAAGAAACTGTCAGAGTGCATCCTAATGGAAGGCACAATGGCTATACGTATACGTCAGGAGTAGAGATGAGCGAGCGTACTCGGCCACGCCCCTTTTTCGCCCGAGCGCCGCGATTTTCGGGTACTTCCATACTCGGGCGAAAAGATTCGGGTGGCACCGTGGGTGACTGGGGGGGTTGCAGCGGGGAGTGGGGGGGAGAGGGAGAGAGAGAGGGCTCCCCACTGTTCCTTGCTGCTACCCCCCGCTCCGCCACGCCTCCCCCCGCCCCCCGGCGCCCCCCGAATCTTTTCACCCGAGTACGGAAGTACTCGAAAATCGCGGTGCTCGATCGAGTAATTACTTGAAACGAGTATATTCGCTCATCTCTAGTCAGGAGTAAAGATGAGCGAACACCAAAATGTTCGGGTTCGCGTTATTTGAAACGAACTTCCCGCGATGTTCGGGTGTTCGTTTCGAATAACGAACCCCATTGAAGTCAATGGGCGACCGGAACATTTTTGTATTTCGCCGATGCTCGCTAAGGTTTTCATGTGTGAAAATCTTGGTAATTCAAGAAAATGATGGGAACGACACAGCAACGGATAGGGCAGGCGAGGGGCTACATGTTGGGCTGCATCTCAAGTTCACAGGTCCCACTATTAAGCCACAATAGCGGCAAGAGTGAGACCCCCTCCCCCCCCGCACTGTCAGCATAACGATCGTTCTCCTCTGCCACAGCTGTAACAGCTGTGGCAGAGAAGAACGATGTTAGCCCATTGAATTCAATGGAGCCGTCAATACAGCCGACTCCACTGAATGCAATGGGCTGCCGGCGATCGCGGGATGAATTGTCGGAAAGGGGTTAAATATATAAGCCCTTCCCTGCAATTCATCCAGAAATGTGTAAAAATAAAAAATATATATATACTCACCTGGTGCCGGCAGACGGAGTTCAGCGCGGCAGGCTGCAGTTCTCCTGAACTGCGCTGAACAGCTGTGAGTAGTATTCAGCAGCCGGGGATTTAAAATCCCCGCCTGCTGAATAAGATGCCTCTGAATGGTCACAGCCTGACCAATCAGAGGCCAGCCCTCACTCACACCCATTCATGAATTCATGAATGGGTGAGTGAGGGCTGCCTCTGATTGGCTCAGGGGCAGGAGAGCTGCATTCAGTGGAGTCGGCTGTATTGCCGGTTCCATTGAATTCAATGGGCAAACATCGTTCTTCTCTGTCACAGCTGTTACAGCTGTGGCAAAGAAGAAGGATTTGTCTTCTATATGTTCTCAATGGGGTTGGCGCTGCTGCCGCCGGCCCCATTGAGCGCATATAGAAAAGATTTCTCAGGGAAGAAAGTTAAAGTAACCCGAACATCCGAACATCGTGTGGTGTTCGTTACGAATAACGAACATCCCGAACACCCTAATATTCGCCCGAGCATCAAGCTCGGACGAGTACGTTCGCTCATCTCTAGTCAGGAGATTTCCATCCCAAACGTTCACCCCAAATGTGATGCTACATTTAAAAAACTCTTCTCTGCTTCATCTGTATGTACACAATACACACTGAAAGGACGTTTTATTAGAGGCCCCCCATCTTATAGTGCGTTGGGCCTCCTTTGACCTTCAGAATTCATCATAGTGTCCATCTACAAAAGACCCATAAGAACATTCTCCACATCATTACTCCACCTCCGCCAACCTGAACTTTTGACTTTCTATGTGAAGTGCTGAGCGGGGAGCATTCACACTGAATGACAAGCCTGCGATCCAGTTATGGATTTTATGCTCACTGCAAGTCAGCGATAAGAACCTGTCAATCAATAGTGAGTGAGTTTTTTTGCATTTACGCTGCATGATTATCCCTCAAATTTGTGCATTTGAACACATTTTGAGCAATATTCGTCCAGTGTAAATGGCCCATAAACTCAAGACACAGCAGGGAAGCTGTAAAGTTAGGAGATAAGAGTGGGCTACTGGAACAGGCGTATACTGAAGTTGTGTATTCTGTAGAAAAGTAGATTCATTCGTGATGGAGGAGAGAAACAAGAGGAACTTCACATACTGTGCAGACATCTAATTCCCCAGAGGAATGGGAGAACCATTGTTCAAATAAATTTCCATGTGTTACAAGCATCACGCAGAAACAGGATTTCTTTGAAGGATCACACTGGGAACCTGTTCACTAGTCTCTTCATACCGCAACAGTGCTGCCGGTTGAATGACAGTCGGAGAGCAACCAGGACAGTCTCAAGGACAAGATGACCATACAAGGTAGACAGACCCCTGTCCCCGAGCCGCTACATGGCTCCACTAGACTTATCACCCACCAATCCTAAATCTGTTCAAACCAGCCCTAGCAGCTCAGCTTCACAGATTCATGCTGTTTCGCCAAATTCTAACCCTCCCATTTGCATGGTGCAACAGAAATCTGGATTCATCTGCCACGCAATGCTTTTTCAATGTTTTTACTAATTTTTGTGCTCTTAATTAATTCAACTGTTCACCGCCTGTTCGTCAGTGATTCTTGACATCCTCCTCTGACTCCTTTTGTTGACTTGTTTCCAGCCACAGGATCCTTTTTCACTGCATATTTTCATCAATCACACCACACTCTGTATACTTTTGACAACGTTGCATGAGAAAACATGCATAAAAGGACAGAGTCTGATCGATACTACTGTCAGTTCGTACAGAGCAACTAATCTATGGATAATCTTATGGACAGGGGCGTAACTATAGAGGGTGCAGGGGATGCGGTTGCACTCGGGCCCAGGAGCCTTAGGGGGCCCATGAGGCCTCTCTTCTCCATATAGGGAGCCCAGTACTATGAATAAAGCATTATAGTTGGGGGCCCTGTTACAAGTTTTGCATTGGGGCCCAGAAGCTTCAAGTTATGCCTCTGTACAGCATGATTTAGGTATGGGTACGGGTACAGATACAGATAGAGGGGGGCTCCAACTCACCTTTTGCATCAGGGCCCCTGAGCCTTTAGTTACGCTCCTGCTTATGGACCTTGGATGTGCTGCTCTGCAGTAAAATCCAGTCCTCAATATAGGACAAATAAAGAAAGCTTCAGCAGTTACCAATACTTTAAAGTCCTTTATCCATATCAAAAACCAAGAAACAATCATGTCATAGCTTAGGACTCCAGTTGGAGTCATTATCATGGGCCCCGAGCTATAACATCATTATGTCTTGGCTTTTGATATCCATAAAGAAGTTTAAAGGATTGGTGAGTGCAGCTGTCTTCTTTATCTGCTCTACATTCTCCCCCCCCCCCCAAAAAAAAAACACAAGGGGGCAGTGAAATCCTGACGCTGGACAATCTAGCACTGATGACCAGGTCTTGCTGGAAGTCGCTCAGATCGCTGGGGTTCCCCAGCTATTGTGGATTCACAATGAAAGTCAACCAATGAAAACTAGTCATGTGATTTTTATGTTGCACTCCGGGGTCACGGGGAGAATTTCCATACAGGAAAGCCCCTATCGTGAAAGGGCCGGGTACTCTACTAATAAAGTGGCCCTTCGATGTAGTCAACTATGACTTGTACCAAGAGTTCCACCAAGTTTTTCCTTCGCCTAACTTTAGCTCCGTGTGAACAATGTCTCTGACTAAACTTTACAATGTAATCAACGTCTAAACTAACTTTCTTTATAAACGGCACTAAAAATACTGTACATTGATTTGCATCTATGATTAAAGCCTGCGGAGGCATTGTGTGACACATTCTTTTGTTGCAGTGACAATCCTTCTTTGACTAAGACATCAGCCTTAAACCGGGACTCTCTTTAAAAAAGTACAGAGCAGTAAATACAGACATGTTTATAACAATACAATACCTAATAAAATGGAGTAAGAAGTAGTTACTATTGGGAGTAAAAAAATTTGCTCTCTGCAGAATTGTGTTTATTTTAACCTTTGGCGCTAGCACGTATATTTCACCGGTAATGCTATTCCTTGGAATAAATCTATGGTGCTGTATTTGTTTTAAAAGCACTTTAGGAGCCATAAAGAGGATAACTGATGGTATACCAATACCAACTTTAGTACCCCACTATATAAAAAAGGTTGAAACTTGAATTTCTATTAACTCCACAATATAGTTTTATCACATGGAATCATACGGTGGCGTAATATCGCCTCGGCAGAGTGGAAACTGGAACAATTTTAAATAAACATAAATAAAAAAAGAAAAAAAAAAACTAAAGGCCATAACTCCATTTTAAGTGACTTTTGATAAATCTCAACTGTGACTATAAAGTTTTGCCTTGTAAGCACTTAAAATGTTGTCGCTGCAAGGATGAAGACTGCCCGAAAATGCTGCTCTCAAATTGCAATGTATATGAATTGAATATGAGAGGATAATCAGCTTTCATGTCCATAAAAAATAGCGTTATGGTCGCGTCTTGTGAGAGAATTGGCTTCCATTTACTTTTGCCCTCTTGCACTGTAATGTTGAAGTGGAATTCTATGCTCTACTGCTCTACCTGCAGCGCATGATGAAAATGCTGGAATAATAAATACAGTAAGTAGAACTATATATTTTACGCTTTTGGGGTGGCCCTCTTTCGCCTCGGGACAAAATATAATTTTGTGCCTTAGCTCTGTATCTAAAAAACCCTGGCCAAATTGGAGTGTTGATGCCCCTTGACTCTGTTTCCATTGAAGTATGAAGAATGCAGTGATCAAGAATTGGAAGGCTCCCATTCACCCAATGGTAAAATACAGCAGGCAGACTTCCATCTAATGTGTGCAGATAGTGTGGACCTTGAGCCAGAATGGGCCCCCATTCCACATGAGCTGCGCATAAAGCGCAGCTCATGGGGAATGGGGGCCCATTCTGGCTCAAGGTCCACCCTGGCTCAAGGCCAAAATGGAGATTCACCTATTTCCCCGTGGACCAGTCCAGGATTGCCAAAAACACATTCCCCACCAGCCCCTCTCTAGCTTCTCTGGTGAAATATACTTCTCTAACAATTTTTAGATGATGAAGATGCATAGTGGCCTAGTTATAGACATGTTCTGCCTTAAGAGGACCTTTCAGGTCCACTGAAAAGCAGACTTAATATCTTCAAAGCCACATCCTTGCTAACTCTGTCCCCATTCTTCCCTTTCTTCTAGATCCCACCGCTTACTTACATCAGCTCCTTTTTCAGCCAGCTCAAGGTTGACTCAGCCTTCCATCCTTCTGAGGTCGGTAAAATAGGAATCCAGCTTGGTGGGGGGTAATAAGTAATAATTACCTGAAAGCGCTGCGGAATAAGTTGGCGCTATACAAATACCAAGATGTATTTATTTTTTATTTATATGGAGACTAGAGATGAGCGAACACGTTCGGCCCCGCCCCTTTTTCGCCCGAACACCGAACTTTGCGAACACCTCGGTGTTCGGGCGAAAAAGTTCGGGGGCCGCCGTGGCAGCGCGGGGGGGTGCGGCGGGGAGCGGGGGGGAGAGGGAGAGAGAGAGGGCTCCCCCCTGTTCCCCGCTACTGCCGCCCGCGCCGCCGCGCATCTCCCCGCCCCCCGGCGGCACCCGGACACTTACGCGCGAACACTCCAGTGTTCGCTAAAGCCGGTGTCCGGGTGCGGATGTGTCCGTTACGGACACGTTCGCTCATCTCTAATGGAGACCAATACTAGTCTGCTGTCAAGCGAGTGGTCTCCATTGCCCAGTGTAAATGGCAGATGTTTGACTAATAGTAGACTGTGTAGACCACCCACTTGACCTAGTGTAGAGCTGTATATGTGAGGGAAGCCAGTGCAGGTGAATTGGGGGGACTAGAAAAAAATAGCAAAGGATCAGTGTGGTCTATTAGGGTATGCAACCCATACTACTTGGGAGATTACTTTACGGGTCCTCTTTAAAGGGGCTTTCTCTGATATGTTTTAAGCTGTCTATGCCCCCCCAAAAAAGAAAATGAATAAATAAATAAAGGTGGCTTTACTCGCTCATCCCAGGTCCTCACAACTCTAGCATTGCATCTCTATTCTCCCCGCTAGTGCTCTGTTTACAGTCTGCAGTCAGCCTGTTGATGGGCCGTCACAGGTAACACTAGCCAATTACAGACCTAAGCAGTCAACTGCTAAGGTCTGCGAATAATTGCAGCAGTCTGTGATGTGCTGTTCATAAATCAGCTCTGCAGCTTGTAAATAGACTCAATGGAGTAAATGCCAGAGCTGTGTTGGAGTTGCGGATATCCAGGATGGGTAAGTATTGTATAGCTTCTTTAATTATTTTTGGCCATGGGCAAGGTAAAAAACAAATTATCTTAGAGATAACTTAACATAGTCCTTAACTCAACAAAGGCTGAGATGTGTGGCTTGAGACAAAAACATATGTTTGATCTGTGCTTTGATGGTTGCCATTCGTTGGCCAGTCATAAACCATAGGCTTACACAAGACAGAATATATTTAATGTATATTTTCTTACTAGAATGTATAATTTTTGTATGAGCAGAAATTGACTTAAAGGGATTGTCTCGCGAAAGCAAGTGGGGTTAAGTACTTCTGTATGGCCATATTAATGCACTTTGTAATATACATCGTGCATTAAATATGAGCCATACAGAAGTTATTCACTTACCTTCTCCGTTGCTGGCATCCCCGTCTCCATGGCTCCGTCTAATTTCGGTGTCTTCTCGCTTTTTTAGACGCGCTTGCACAGATGGGTCTTCTCCCTTCGGCTCGGCAGCAGCGGCGTTTTGGCTCCGCCCCTTGAACGCATCATCACGTAGCTCCTCCCCCATCACATGTGCCGATTCCAGCCAATCAGGAGGCTGGAATCGGCACATGCAACGGGGGCGGAGCTACGCGATGGCGCGTACAAGGGGGCGGAGCCAAAATGCCGCTGCTTCCGAGCCGAGCCGAAGGGAGAAGACCCATCTACGCCAGCGCGTCTAAAAAAGCGAGAAGACGCCGAAATTAGACGGAGCCATGGAGGCGGGGACGCCAGCAACGGAGAAGGTAAGTGAATAACTTCTGTATGGCTCATATTTAATGCACGATGTATATTACAAAGTGCATTAATATGGCCATACAGAAGTACTTAACCCCACTTGCTTTCGCGAGACAACCCCTTTAACTTCCAATATTATCGTCTAAGTAAGAATAGACACAACTGTAGATAGATTTGCCTTTCAGAAGTCCATAGAAGCTGAGTGACAACGGCTGTGGGAACTGTAAAGTGGCATACAGGCTTCAGACAATTCTTCCTATAAACATAAGTAAATTTCTTCAGAACTTGTAATACTTCTGGCAATCATATTTTTTTGGTTTGGAGGGATTCGTTGAACAGTCAGTGGTAGTGGTCCAAACCCTAGAACTTCCACTGATCAGAAGAGTGAAGGAACTCCTGGAACATATCTTCCCCTTCTATATTTTCCAAGGCACAGTCTTGTATGTAGTATAACTGCTGAGTTGGAAACACCAAGAGTTAACCAGCTCCAAGGAACCAGTTCTCCAATTAAACATTAGCTAGGACTAAGGACAACAAGTTCGAAATGCATCAGCGGTCACTAATGGGGATTATGTATTGGCTTGCTTTTAAAATAATTTTATACTTCTTATCTATGTTGCACATTATTCCTTTTTAGTCTTACTACTACGCTTGCATAAACATTGAGAGAGCAGCTCCATGTCTATTCCATGGAAACACAATCAATACATTTTCCTGGAAAATCTTTTCCACATGTGTGCCCATGAGGCCATCAATGTTCCTACGACCAATGAAAACTTTCTATTTTTGAGTTGAGGCATTCTAAGATTTGGGATTTTATAATTATCGAATCTGATAAATCTTCCTGAAAATGTTTACAATTTTTCTCAACAGGTGAAAAATACCCTTCCTGCCAAATTCTAATTTTCTGTGTTTTGGAGAGACAAAAATAAAACCTGCTGAAAACGTGATGAAAGTTTTTAGCTTTCTTGTGCTAAGCAATTCTAGTGAGTGAAGACAATAAGCTCATTTTAGAATTAAGAGATGCGATTGCCAGAACAACAGGTCCTGATCTAAAACTGGTGGGAGGCTGGCTCCGGGATGTGTTATTGCATAACACTCTTATTAATAGTTCTTTTTAAAGAGCCAGCATATTTTGCAAAACAATTAACTTGAGACTAATGATTGAAAAGAAATGACAAACTAATGAAAACGTGTATTAAAAAGAGAAGGGCAAAAGTTTTGTAAGTAAATGTCCCATTTTATATGGTTTGAAAATGAGATACAAAGGAAAAAGGTATAGAATATCCTTTATGGTTTCCAAATGTGAAAAATACACCTAGTAGGGTCAAATGGAGTAAACTGGGTATAAAACTCAATGAAAATGGAAAAACCAACTCAAATATTACTGCCAGTGACCATATTTAGCTATATGTTGATATAGAGATACACAAGGGCAGGTACAAACACTACTACCCAGCAGAAGTTGTTTGTTCTCTGTTCAGCGTTTAATAAACCTGTTATCTGTTCTGCAATGATGACTCTCGAGCAGTAGGTCATCTGCCCTTGGAGCCTCCGGACTATGGTCACCTGTTGGGCCTATTTTAAGAAACCTCACCCGAACCAGCATGGCCAGAACCGGTCATGAGTTACTTATGTCTCCATTGCCCAAACGCGAGGAGAAAGGGATCATGACCTCACTTGTGGAGCTTGGCCTTCAAGCTTCCCGCTCGAGAATTAGGCCAGCTCTATGCCCACCCGGCTGACACCAACTCAGAAGACTGTAAGAGCCCATAACCAGCTGCTTGTGATCCATTACACAATAAATGTAGCTGAGGTCAGGGATAGAAACGTCAGGATAGTCAGGAACAAGCTGGAGTCAGAAAACCAGGAGAGCGCACAAACTACTGATCAGGCAGATAAAACTACAAAGGGTGGAACAAATTTGTTTAGGCATCCTCCTAAGGTTGAGAATACCTAATATAACCAAGACTGACAGTGGATATGTTGGGGACAATTTAGCACATCACATACTGACCCTATAAATATGAGGACAGGACCGTGAATGGGCCCTACAAGCAAAAGCAAGGGACTTCGCACTGGGGAGGGTTGGCCTCCTGCCTCTGGAATGTGAACAACTGGAGCTGCATGTGAATCAAGATTGGGCTGTGGCAGTGCACCAGGACATGTTCTATAACAGAAAGCAGAATTTCTACCTGAATGACCTCACTATGCCCAAATTACCATGTCCCAGGCTATATAGCATCTGTTCTATAAATAAGTGTATCTGAATTCTTTTAGCAAGGGTGGCATTGTTTTACTTTCCGAAAACATTCAATATTGTATGTAATACAAAAGCTTTCATTGGTAAAGGTCAAGGTTATGAACTCTACTGCTTGTACTTTGGAGAGCCGAAGACATGTAATTGACAATAATGGAAGGCTATTGGTCATCTTCAGGTCTGTCGAAAGAGATTGAAAAAGCTGTAGGAGTCAAAACTATAATTTCCTGTAACTTGTGCATTAACAACTTTGGTCTGACAATATTGAGGGCCTTGAGTCCAAACCTCCATCAGTGAAAACTTTGGATATGTGTCTTTGACATAAACTTTCTATCACTAGACTTATGCTTTGTATTGTTAATAGAGATGTACAGTATCAGATCCTAAAGGGCATTTCTCTTTCAGAAATCTAAGGAATTTTTATAGGCTATGCCATAAATGGCTACTGGATGCAGGTTTCGTTGCAGGGATTTGGAAAATGCTGCTCTCTTGACCCCTCCCCTGTCAGGCGGTTGGTCATAACTATGTAAGGGTTGCAGCCATGATGGGTTTTTTTTAAGCATGGTGTGACATTTGGGTAATTGTGCCTTTAATATAGATCAAAGAGCATGGAGGAATAAGGCATATAGCAGGGGGATCTGGTTGTCTTTGCTCTTCCTCTAATCTCCTGTAATCTCTGGTCAGTTTCCAGGCAGAGAGCAGATTGAGTGAGCTTCAGTAAGAGAAGGTAGCTCCGCTGCAGAATGTGGTCTAGTCCCAACGAATGACCAGTACCAAAGGCATAGAAGAGGGGGCAACGCCCAACCTGCATTTTCTTTTCGAACGGTCACACCCAGGGGTCTTCTGGATATCAGTTTGTGGTGACTGGCACCCAGCTTGAATCTGTCAGTTACTAAACAGCACTATTGAATGTGGACTGTGAGTCGCAGAGGCTTCCGTGGTGGATAGGTTGTCACTCCGGCTTACACCACAGTCAGTGACTCCCTCTTCATCTACACAGTGAAAGAAATGGGAGTTGGCCAAGAAAGAATGGATAGGTGTGGTCACAAGGTTCTGTAACTCCATACAAATGAGAGTGTTATGAACTTCACCTAAACATTACAAGTAGCAGTCATCTCACCAGGCCACTTGCTGACTGGAGGAACCCCACTGTCAAGATAGGCTTGGGTCCCAGAGGCGGATTGGCCATAAATGTCAGAGATGATGAAATTCCTTTAAGTAGATTTTCCAATATACATCAATGATCGCCATGTGGCTGTGTCTGGTACTGCAGATTATTCATTCCAGGTACCTAAGGTCCCATACAAATTATTACGCAAATTACTGTATTGAGATATCAAGCAGGGCTGCCTTCAGGATAGGCAAACAGTGCATCTGTATTGGGTCCTCTGGTAGTGCTAGACCCTATAGCAGCGGCAACACTTTCAACTGTATCCTCAGGATGCAGATAGAGTTGAAAACTATTGCAGAGCCCCAATATTGAGAAATAATATTGAGAGCAGTGATTGGCTGCAGCAATTACATGACTATTGGACTCAGAAGTGAGTGGAGACTACGGGCAAGTTAGATGGGGTAGTGCAGCCTTGCAGGATTAGGTGTGTATATCTGTTCATTTTTTTCTAAACTTCCCCAAACTTTGGGGATGGAAACAGCTGGGTGATGCTGTGGAGAGGCTATGGTGGGCGAGGGGACAATTTTAATACCCTCGTACTGGGCCCACTAGGGCTCCTGGGCCCAGGTGCAACTGCATCCGGGCCCAGGAGGGCCCCTAGTGGTTTAATACCCACTAGGGTATTAAAATGGCCCTAATATCAACAAAATCAGTTGTACAAGATCAAAGAGTTTTTCAGGTGAATTACTTTAGCAATGGGCCAGACCTATCATTAAAGGGGATTTCCAGCTTTAAAAAATTGTGCATTCACTTTAATGTGATTTGTGCCTGCATTACCACTCCAGGCCACTCCACAATGTATAGAGCTATCTGCTTCCTGCTCCGTACACCATGACAGTGGCCATGAGAACAGCTGATTAGTGGGGATCCAAGGACCTCTACTAATCAGCTATTGATGACTTATACTAAGGATAGTGCTGGGAAATCCCTATAAAAATTATTATGTAGATTAGTCTATTAAGTCATATTTTGTCCACAAAAATAGAAATAATTCACTTTGGAAACCTTGAAAAACAAGTCAGAATTAGATGGAAGTTAAATCCAACTTTAATTTTATTTACTTAAAAGCCAGCAATAAAATACAGTTCAGGGTGAGACCCTTCATCAGTCATGCTGGGGTGGGTAGAGGGGTAATGTTGGTAAGAGACTGTCAATACCCACTGCGCTTCTCTGCCTGGCCAGACCGCTATTACTCTTCACTGCCTACTGGTGCTCTTGCAGCTGCCCATTAGATATAGACAGTCCCTTACTAACATTACCTCTGTACTCACCCCAGCATGACTGATGAAGGGGCTCTTGGAGGTTTCAGGTTATTAAAGTATTTTCTGCCTCACTGTGCTCACCTAGTTGAGTAGTCACCTGGTTGGCAGCACCACCACTAATATTCTTACGTTAAGGCCATAACCCTGAGCTAATGCTCTGGGCCTAGGCCTCTTTTGCATTTTGAGTTTTGTCTACCTCTTCTTTCTGCCTTCACCTACCTATATGTTGGCCATGGACATACTTACTTGTGACACCACTGATGGTGAACACCGAATACATTCCTTCAAAACCACTAAGACCGCTGGATGTAGAATCTGTTGTAAACTCCACAGTGGCTTGATTTGAAAAAATTCTAAAACTTCCAGGATCTCTTCCCCAAACTGATGCTGTAAAAATGTAGAATTCCATTAAATGACATTATTTTTCGTTATACATTAGCTACATAATAATATTCTGTAGGTGCCAGTGTTTCCATGACGAGAAATAACTGTGTGTCTAGTAAATTTAATTACTTTTCCACTTAGTCATTAACAAATATTAATATTTTCCAGAAATAACGAATTACCCATATGGCAAATTAAATTTTAATGTCAACTGCATAAAATATTATCGATATGCCGCACAAATTATTACATACATTAAACAGTAGAAAAAAAAATCTACCCGTGTTTTTTTTTGTGAGCTCAATACATCTCAATTCTCAACCACTTTAAAGCTTTACTCCAAAATACAGTAAAAGCTTATCTCCTACCTACAAGATAGGGGGTAAATATCTGATTGGTTGGGGTCTGACCACTGGGACTATCACCAATCACAAAAAGGGTCACATATCCCAATCAATTAATGGAGTGGTGGACCGCCATGTTTGCTGTCACTCCATTCATCTCTATGGGGCTGCTGAAGAGAAGCCAAGACAATGCTAGTTAATTCCAATAACCCCATAGAGATGAATGAAACAACAAAGTTAGGCCCTAGTCAGACGGGCGTTTTTTCGTGCGATTTGCGGATCGCATGACGGATGCGCATCCGCAAATCGCGTGACCGGTGCGCGCAAGTCGCCCGCAAATCGCCCGAAAATCTGCTCCTAGCCGCGTTTCATTAGAAACGGGCCGGAGCTGTCCAGCGCATTGCATTCAATGGAGACGGCAATACAGCCGTCTCCATTGAAAGCAATGCGCTGCGGGCGAGCCCAGGATGAATTGTCGGTAAGGGCTTAAATATATAAGCCCTTCCCTGCAATCCATCCTAAAATGTGTTAAAATAAAAAAAAAATTGTATACTCACCTTCTGCCGGCAGCCAGAGCTCCGCGCGGCCGTCCTGCAGTGGGTGTGAAGGGGGTGTGAGTCAGACCTTCCCCCTGATTGGCTCAGCGCTGAGCCAATCAGAGGCATGCCTCACTCACACCCATTCATGAATTCATGAATGGATGTGAGTCAGACCTGACCCTGATTGGCTCAGCGCTGAGAGGCAGCAGTCACTCACCCATTCATGAATTCATGAATGGGTGTGTGAGTGTTTTCAGCCTCTGATTGGTCAGGGCTGTGACCAATCAGAGGCAGATCATTCAGCAGGCGGGGATTTTAAAGCCCCGCTGGCTGAATAGTGCCAAGAAGCAGTTCAGGGAAACTGACAGCGGCCGCGGCTGGACTCCGGCTGCAGCGGAAAGGTGAGTATACAATTTTTTTTTATTTTAACACATTTTAGAATGAATTGCAGGGAAGGGTTTATATATTTAACCCCTTCCCGACAATTCACCCCGCGCACGCCGGCAGCCCATTGCTTTCAATGGAGCGGCTGTATTGCCGGCTCCATTGAATTCAATGGGCAAATATCGTTCTTCTCTGCCACAGCTGTTACAGCTGTGGCAGAGAAGAATGATTTGTCTACTATATGTTCTCAATGGGGTCGGCGCTGCTGCCGCCGGCCCCATTGAGCGCATATACAGAAGAGAACAGGAATCGCAGATCGCAGATAGGTGCGATCTGCGATTTTTTGTTCTATAATTTATCGGACGAGCGCATAAAAAGCGCTCACGTGTCCGATACCATTGCAAAGCAATGGTTTTAAAAAAATCGCCGGACGCATGCGCATGCGCAAATCGCGCGAAAAATCGCCCGTCTGACTAGGGCCTTAAAGAAAGGGGTTGGCGATTTGGGTCATTAGATTAACTAAATTTATCTTTGTGTCAGCCATGCCAAATAAGGGGGCTGGCTTACTCTTTGAAATGTACCAAACAGTAAGCCCCCTGCAGTGACATGATCAATGACAAGAGGAAGGAGGAAGACTCCACTTCACATGACCCGATGCAGGAGCCGGGATGGAATTGGATATGCTAGCACCCCTGGACCCAAACTTGATCGGGTATTTGCCTCCCTGGATTACCCCTTTAATTCCAAGGCTCCCAGGACTGCCGTAGATTTCTTCTGTTAAGGCTGTATTTACACAAGTGAACGCAGACCAATATCACCCTCGTAAAAATGCGGTTTTCTGTGAGTGCGATGTGGTTTGTAAAAAAAAGGGCATCGCATCACTGTACATGCAATTTTCACGCGCATTTTTCAAAAATAAAGAATGGCACTCATGGCAAAATCACAACTGCATGCAAATGTGGTATGGTTTTATTTTTGTGGTTCTATTGAAGAATGGTTGCTGGCCCCCTTGTTATAGCACATGCTGCTACTGCTTTATCCAACAGCGCTGCTGCGAGGAAAACATTACATATGTGAATGGACCAATTGTATTTCATTTTTGTGTGGGTTTTGTGTGTCTCACGAGAAAATCACGCATCTAAAGCACCATAAGGCCGCCTTCACACGGGCAATAAACTTGTGCGAGAATTGTGCGTTGCGAGATGCACGAATATGAACCCCTATTGTCTTGAATGGGGTCATACACGTGAGCAATGTTTTCCTGCAAAGCACTGTGATGCGATGCGGGAAACACATCGCAGCATGTTCTATCTTGGGCGCATCTCCCGTTGTTTTGAATGGGGCCGGCGGCAACATCACGCCATGTGCTAGGTGCACGCGATGCAAGGTCTCCCATCGATAACAATTTTTTGTATTTTTGTATCCTCACAGTCATTCTGACTCACTGAGTAAAGTTAATATTTAATTTTTGCCTCACCATGAATGCCGTAAAATGAGGACCTTTTTAAAAACGGTGCATTTGCATTTTTTTTCATCATTTCACCCCACTTAAAAGTTTATCAGTACATTGTATCGTACATTACATAGTACTATTGAAACATACAACTCCTTCCACACCAAGAAACAACAAAAATGAAAAATGGCTACATCTTCAAGGGAATAATGACATAAGCACATCAGACACTGGGTAGCAAAACCTGGTTAGGCTGGGAGATAGCTCTATGCTGCTTAGGGTGGATTTACACGAGCGTGCTTATGTGTGTGCATACGCGTGCACAAAAACACTCGTCTATTACAATCACTGAATTCCACATGGTGTGTTCACATGTCTGTGATTTACAGGCATGCGCCTGTAAAATAGGACATGCGTGCACCATGGGTCCTGCAAGCATTGCCTTTAATGGAGCCATGGCTGCTGCCGGCGGCTACATTAAAGGTAATGGTCTGCCAGCACCCCTGAAGTGCTTTTCAGGGAAGAGCTCTAAATATGAGCTCTTCCCTGAAAATCAACCCTTTTAGTGTAATAAATAAATAAATAAATATATATATACTTACCTCTCTGCTGCTGCCGTTTCCCCCGTGGGGATGAAGAACACATCTGCCACATGTGGCAGATGTTTTTTTCATCCCCGCGGAGAATAAAGAATTCCCTACCGCAGCTGTCACAGATGACAGCTGCGGTAGAGGATCCAGCTGCAGTCACCCCTTAATTATTTAGGCGCTCAGTCAATTACAGGCAGCTCTCGCCTGTCATTCATTGAATAGCCAAAAGATGCCTGTGATTGGCTCAGCGCCTCAGCCAATCAGAAGCAGCTTTTTCAGCAGGCAGAGATTTTAATTCCCCTCCTGCTGAAAGAACTTTAGTGCAGAGCCGGGGACAGCGGAAACAGGATGCAGCTGAGCCCCGGCAGCTGAAGAAAGGTGAATATGGATTTTTTTATTTTTTACACCAGTTTGGGTTGTTTTTCAGGGAAAGGTTTATATTTAAAGCCCTTCCCTGAAAATCAGTTACGGGGTGTCAGCAGCTGGATCCCCTACCTGTCATCTGTGACAGCTGTGGTAGGGAATTCTTTATTTCCCGCAGAGATGAAGAACTCCTTTGCTGCATCTGTCACATATGTTACAGGTGCAGCAGGGAATTCTTTATTCCCCCCGGAGATGAAAAAAAATCTGCTGCATGTGGCATCTTCATGCCCACGGCGGACACGGCAGCAGCGGACAGCAGCGGCTCCATTGAAGGCAATGCACGAACCTTCATACATGTGTGTTTTTGCTTGTACATGGGTGCACACTTATGTACGCACACGCTCGTGTGAAGGCTCCCTTTAGGATGTAACTGCACTGAAGTAGTTTCATCCTCAAAACTCGTGCCTGTTTAATCGTCCCTTGCGCCCTAAGCAGCATAGCACTATCTATCCCCCAGCTTAACTGATGAAGAGGTCCTCTTCCTCGAAACGTGTATTATTGCTGGTGGTAAATCAATAAAGACTAGAGATGAGCGAACGCGTTCGTCCGAGCTTGCTATTCGTGCGAATATTAGGGTGTTCGGGATGTTCGTTATTCGTAACGAACACCATGCGGTGTTCTGGTAAATTAAACTTTCTTCCCTGAGACGTTAGCGCTTTTTTTTGGCCAATATAAAGACAGGGAAGGCATTACAACTTCCCCCTGCAACGTTTAAGCCCTATACCACCCCCCTGCTGTGAGTGGCTGGGGAGATAAGGTGTCACCCGAGTATTGAAATCTGCCCCTCCCGCTGCTCGCTATGGATGCATTCTATATGCGCTCAATGGGGCCAGCGGCAGCAGCGCTGACCCCATTGAGAACATATAGAAGACAAATCCTTCTTCTCTGGCACAGCTGTAACAGCTGTAGCAGAGAAGAACGATGTTTGCCCATTGAATTCAATGGAGCGGCAATACAGCCGACTCCACTGAATGCAATGGGCTGCCGGCGATCGCAGGATGAATGGTCGGAAAGGGGTTAAATATATAACCCCTTTCCTGCAATTCATCCAGAAATGTGTTACACTAAAAATATATACCGGCGTATAAGGCGACGGGGCGTATAAGACGACCCCCCAACTGTCACCTTATACGCCGGTAATACAGTGGAGCAAAGAATAAAAAGCATTACTTACGTTTTTAGATGATCTGCGGCGCTCCTGCAGGCTGTCACTCCCTCCTGGTCCACGGCAGACAAGCTTTCTCCACGAAAGACTTTAAATCCCTGCCTCCAGAAGCACATGTGCCTTCAGCCAATCACAGCCAATGACAATGATGTCATTGAATGGCTGTGATTGGCTGTGTTTCTGGAGGCGGGGATTTCAAGCCTTGAAATCCCCGCCTCCAGAAACACAGCCAATCACAGCCATTCAATGACATCATTGTCATTGGCTGTGATTGGCTGAAGGCACATGTGCTTCTGGAGGCAGGGATTTAAAGTCTTTCGTGGAGAAAGCTTGTCTGCCGTGGACCAGGAGGGAGTGACAGCCTGCAGGAGCGCCGCAGATCATCTAAAAACGTAAGTAATGCTTTTTATTCTTTGCTCCACTGTATTACCGGCGTATAAGGTGACAGTTGGGGGGTCGTCTTATACGCCCGGTCGCCTTATACGCCGGTATATATTTTTAGTGTAACACATTTCTGGATGAATTGCAGGAAAGGGGTTATATATTTAACCCCTTTCCGACCATTCATCCTGCGATCGCCGGCAGCCCATTGCATTCAGTGGAGTCGGCTGTATTGCCGCTCCATTGAATTCAATGGGCAAACATCGTTCTTCTCTGCTACAGCTGTTACAGCTGTGCCAGAGGAGGACGATCTTTATGCTGACAGTGGGGGGGGGGGGGGGCACTCTTGCCGCTATTGTGGCTTAATAGTGGGACCTGTGAACTTGAGATGCAGCCCACCATGTAGCCCCTCGCCTGCCCTATCCGTCACTGTGTCATTCCCATCACTTTCCTGAATTGCCCAGATTTTCACACATGAAAACCTTAGCGAGCATCGGCGAAATACAAAAATGTTCCGGTCGCCCATTGACTTCAATGGGGTTCGTTGTTCGAAACGAACCCTCGAGCATCACGGGAAGTTCGTTACGAATAACGAACACCCGAACATTTTGGTGTTCGCTCATCTCTAATAAAGACCAGTTCACTTCACTAATTTGCTAAAAGGACTTTTCATTGGTAGTTACAGCAGCCTCATGAGCCATATTCAGAATGGACAGGAAGGAACTCATTGACATCTGTGGGAGAGTGTTGTTGGTAAACTTTGTGACCTGTGCAAGAAGAAGGAGGAGAAGCTGACATGTGACTACCACCTATTGTGATTGGTGGATCATATGTTATCTATTTATAGATGTCACCTTTCATTGTAATCCTCCTTGTGATGATAATGCGATGACTACTGAGAAGTTTTTCCTACAGAGCAGGAAGTGTAAGACTATTATTAGGTTTAGTGGTTAGTGTACAGGGAGGGGGAGGAGGTGAACTGTGACCAACACATACTGTGAATGATGGGTCCTATGTTATCTACATATAGGTGACACCTCTCATTGTAATAATGCCTGTGATGATAATGAGATGATGGCAGAAAATTCCTCTATCCTGAACAGAAAAAGTCAGACTTATATTAGGCTTAGTGGACAGTGTGAGAATTGCAGGATTTTAGGATTATTTTTTTTAATTTACGCAGTGACATCAAAAATTAGCTTAAAAAAAGTTATCAAAAGTCCCTAAAAGTATATTTAACATAAAAAGTTGATTTATACACTAGGTCGTTTCTTGATGACATATTCCCTTTACTGTTTTTGTTCAACCCAGTAGACAAATTTCAGACTATTGAAAGTTTGATACGGTAAGATTTGCAATTCTCCTCTGCTATAAACTTTCAGCGTTGCTTCATATCTGCTTAGAACAGTACATTGAAACCTTGTAAAGGAAAACTATTAACATAATGCTATTTCACTCATGAAGCTTTTGTTTGACATTTAATTTGAAAATGAAAACCGCAGAACTTACCTCTTAAAATTCGGTCAGGTCCGATACCTTCATAAATATTTAAGACGTCTATGTAATTGTTAGTCTCAAAATATGTGAAATTAAGTTTAATGTTAAAGCCGCTCCTTGTGCTGAAAATGAAAATAAAGAGTTCTATCAAAATAAGGGAAAGAAACTGAGCATAATGTAAAATATAACTGTGTTATTGTATGGGGAAAGTTTGAGAAAATACTGGATTTTTTACTTGGCTGCACCCACATAAGTTTAGGGTTTAAAAGAAAAGGACACAAAGCCCAAACTAATATGATATTAAAGCGTACTGTACCCACACTTTGTGATGACTTTTCAGAATATGTTGTCATGTGTGTACATGGGGAATAACACCATATTTGGCCATTATATGACTTGTATTCTGCATTTATCATGTTTTCCCCTCTGCAGGGTGTATCTCTAATGCTCAGTTTTCTCTGAGCTAGTCGGTGGAGCTGCTGTTATAATATCTTCTATACACTGCACACATAGGAGATCAGGATCACTTCTCTATCTTTGAGCTGCTGGGTGTAAACTGCTGCTATCTAGAGATGAGCGAGCGTACTCGGAAAAGCACTACTCACTCGAGTAATTTGCTTTATCCGAGTATCGCTGTGCTCGGGTCTGAAGATTCGGGTGCCGGCACGGAGCGGGGAGCAGCAGGGGAGAGAGCGGGGAGGAATGGAGGTAAGATCTTTCTCTCCCTCTCTCCCGCCCGCTCTCCCCTGCTCCCCACTGCGACTCACCTGTCAGCCGCAGCGGCACCCGAATCTTCAGACCCGAGCACAGCGATACTCGGATAAAGCAAATTACTCGAGCGAGTAGTGCTTTTCCAAGTACGCTCGCTCATCTCTACTGCTATCATGTCTCCAAAAAACTACACACATAGGAGAGCAGGACCTCTTCTTCTCTACCTCTCTCAGTTGGTGAGTGTAGATTACTGCTATGATGTCTCCATCGACTGCACACATCGGGGGGCAGGAACTCTTCCCCATCTCTGAGTTAGTGGGTATAAACTGCAGCTTTGATATTTGCCATATACTGCATACATAGGACAGCATGTTCTCGTATCTATCTCTGAACTGTTGGATGTAGACGTCTGTTATGATGTCTTTTTTACACTATACACATTGGAGAACTAAATCTCTTTCTTTATCTCTTTGCTGGTAATACCTGAAATACTCACGGGCTATGAACAGACAGACCACAAGTACACACAAAACAGTGATAAACAATTAAGGAACCAGACACCAGGGAAACACTGTCCCTATACACCCTTACCCAGGAAAGGGGCCTACCTATATGCCGATAACCTGCCATAACAAGGGTAACCTGACCACATACCACTAGCAGACCTTATGTGGGAAAGGAAAAAACCACAGACAATATATGAATGGTAGTAACCACAATACTTAGCTTTGTGGAAAACCTGGCAAACAGGAAATAAAGCACCAAGCACTAACTTCCACCACAATCGTAGGCAGATTGAAATTAAACAATAAAGAGCTAAGTACCAAGTCCAAGCTAAATAGGCCTCCAAATTACCCACAGGTGAGACCAAACAAGTCTCATCCAATAGCACTCCCACCAGAGCCGGAGAGTTAAGAGAAACAAATACAAACCCCGAATCAGACTACTAGAAAGGAATAGATCCCATAACTGCTGCAAAAATACCTCAGCTTTTAGAAGGTGCCCTAGGAACCTTAGGACCAGGTCGATTTGGATTAAGTCTATGAACATTTTTTACAAGATGATCTGCATAGACATCTGCAGCTAGAACACATGTTCCCTCCTTAGGACTATGACCTCCCCAATGCACTAAGTACTGTAAGAATGTGCTAACCTGAAGGGAGTAGAGATGAGCGAGCATACTTGCTAAGACAAACTACTCGAGCGAGTAGTGCCTTATTCGAGTACCTGCCCGCTCATCTCTTAAGATTCGGCTGCCGGCGCTGGTGAGCGATGAGTTGCGGGAGTGAGCAGGGGGGATCGGGGGGAGGAGAGTGAGAGATCTCCCCTCCGATCCTCCCCGCTCTCCCCTGCCGCTCCCCGCCCCCTGCCGGCAGCCGAATCTTTAGAGACGAGCGGGCAAGTACTTGAATAAGGCACTATTCGCTCGAGTAGTTTGCCTTAGCACTACGCTCGCTCATTTCTAGAAGAGAGTCTACTATGCGACATCTCAAATCGAATATCACCATCAACCAGAACCAGGGCAGAAGGAGTTGAACCATTTCCTGAATCAACAATTTTTTGAAAAGAGATTTATGAAACACATAAAACTGGGACTCTCCAAACAAAACAATACCGGATTAATTTTTTCAATGATTTTCAAAGGATTGATAAACTATAGACCTAATTTGAAGGACATGTTGTTTGAGTTTTGTGTTCTAAGTCAACCACCAAACCAAATCTCCCACCAAGAAATTAGTCCTCTCTTATCGACCATTATCCACCACCTGCTTGAAATTTTGAACCATTCTCTGAAGATTCTTCTGAATCTTCTCCCAGACCACCTTGATGCCAGAAGAGAACTCATTCTCCTCTGGCACCTCCAAAACTTCTTATAAAAGCCTGACCATGCCCCAGATCCAGTGCATGGTTATTGTGCTCCACCACCTTGATCAAGCTGCTCTTCCTTCTGCTTATCTGCAATTGTATCGATACCTCCTGCTGCTGACTTTCCACTTGACTACTCTTCCATCTTATCCCATTGTACTGCATTTCGTGACTTCCCAATAATGACTCCTGCCTTTCTTGACTACTCTCCAGTAACCGCCACGGCTACTGCACCTGCAGCTCCAATCCAGCATCGGTAAGACTTAATAACATGGATGGAACCCAAAATTACAAAAGAAGGGCAACGTCACTGTAGATTCCAATGATCTATTGTTCAGTGCTAATTCACCTAAATTCAAAAATCCTGACCAATCCTCCTGATTCTCTGAATCATAACACTGCAAGTACTGTTCCAGACTGGTTACATCTCTCTATCTGGCCATTAGTCTCCAAAGGATATGCCGAAAAAAAAGAGAGCTGACTTCCCATCTGACAACAAACAAAATGTCAAAACCTGGAAACAAACTGGGCCCCATGATCGGAGACAGTATTAGCTGGTAACCTGTGTAATCTCACAATATGAGGAATGAACAATCTAGACAAGGTTTTGGCATTAGGTAGAATGGGAAGAACCACAAAATGACACATCTTGCTAAATCGATCAACCTCATCCCAGACGACAGTGTTACCCTCAGAAGGGGGCAAATCCATAATAAAATGCCATAGACAAGTGAGTCCAAGGTCTCAAAGGTATTGGCAAAGGCAGCAAACTTCCGGCAGGGGGATTACGAGGCGATTTTGTTCTTACACAAACCTCACAAGAGGAGACAAAACTAAACACATTTTGTCATAACGAGAGTAATTTTCGGGTATTATTGATCCCTGGATGACCAACTAACTTGGAATTATGCACGTCACATAGCACTTGTAGTCTCAAATGAACAGAAACAAAAAGCTTTCCCTCAGGAATACTCAACGGAGTAGTATTATTCCAAATCCAGTGAAACTGCTGACACCACCAACCCCTTTCCGAAAGAATGGGTGCGGGAGGTTCATCCAAAACAACTGGGACAAAACTCCTTTTACATTTCTACTGCCAGGATGATACATAACCACAAAGTCGAAACAAGAGGAGAATAGTGACCATCGTGCCTGTCTCAGATTAAGCCTTTTAGCTGACTCTAAGTAGATCAGGTTTCTGTGGTCAGTAAAAGCAGTCACTTCATCTTGAGCCCCTTTGAGGAAATAACACCATTCCTCAAAAGCCCACTTAATTGACAACAGCTCTCTGTCACCAATGTCGTAATTTTGCTCAGTAGTAGTAAATTTATGAGAGAAAAAAGCTCAAGAACGAAGATTTTGCAATGTATCAGTTCCCTGAGAAAACACATTTCCAACCCTAACCTCCGATGCATCAACCTCCACTACAAAAGGCCTGAAAGAGTCTGGCTGCACCATAGCGAGAGCCGTGGCAAAACATCTCTTCAAGGAGTGGAAAGACTAGATTGTAATGCCCTTGGGGACCATCTAGAAGGGAAACAATCTTTCTTTGTCATGTCAGTCAGAAGTTTAACCACCACCAAAAATCCTCTAATAAATTTTCGGTAGTAACTAGCGAACCCCGGAAACATATGAAGAGCTTTCTTATTTATGGTAGCATCCAGTCCTGCACAGCATGGACCTTCTCCAGATCCATCTTGAAATGCTTCGGGGTAATAAGGTGTCCCAGAAATGGGATCTTTTGCACAGAAAAAAAACCCCACATTTTTCCCTTATAGCAAACAGATTTGCTTGAAGAAACTGACGAATAAGAGAAATGTATAAATCAAAATCTGGCAAAAAATAAAAATATTGTTGAGTTATACCAGTACAAAGTGGCCAATACATTTATAGAGAACTTCATTAATAAAGGACTGGAAAATCACAGGAGCATTTGTCGTCCCAAAAGGCATCACCAGGTTCTCGTAACATTCTTCGAGCATGGTAAAGGTGAGTTTTCATTCACCCCCTTCTTTAATCAGAATCAAATTATATGCCCCTCTTAAGTCCAACCTTGAGAACCAGTTGGCACCATTTAACTGAGAAAAGAGGTCCTGAATAAGAGGCAATGGGTAAGGATTACACTCAGTGATTTTATGTAGCTCTCTAAAATCAAGACAGGGCCCCAAACCTACATCCTTTTTTTGACAAAAAAAAGATGGCCAGTGGAGAATTTGAGTGACATTTATGCACCTTCCTCAAAGTGTCCTGTATATAAGCCTTAAGAGCTTGTCTCTCAGGAGCAGGTAGGTTGTGCATATGGCTTTTTGGCAGCATACAGTCTGGGATAAGTTGAATAGAGCAATCCCCTTCTCTGTGAGGAGGTAATTTGTCTGACCCCCCCTGAGCAAAAAAATCAGAGAAGTCAGCAATATATTCAGGCAATTCATCAATCTGCACGGAAGACACCTTTACAGATCTACAACACGACTTACAATAAGGACTCCATTTAGAGTTTTCCCCCTTTTCCCAATCCACCACAGGATTATGCAATCACAACCAAGGCAAACTCAAGCCTACCTGCGCTGGTAGAGACTCCTTAATATATAGAGTGATAGTCTCAGTATGGAATAAATCGGTCTTTAAACAAACATCCGTAACACAGAACTTCAAACACTTCTGTGATAATGGAGAGTCATCGATGGCGGACACAGAAATGGATAAATCCAGCGTTTGTACCTCTAACCCTAAGTGGTTGACAGTTTCATGATGGATTAGGTTTACACCAGTTCCACAATCAAGAAAAACTGTGACTAGACTATTATCACCCCCAAGAAGGGTCTCAGCAGGAAGAACCAACCTGGAGGACGACATCCAAGCAATCAGTGGGCCTGAAGGAAACCTCCACCTAACCACGAGCCCACCTAGCCTCTCCGGCTGAGACCCACGACAAGGACATTTCTGAACAAAATGTCCAATATGATTGCAGAAGAAGCACTGTCCTCTAAACTGAACCTTCTTTCCTCTCCTGACACTGCCAGCTAGTGAACCCAATTGCATAGGTTCCTCCCCATCTGCAGGCATGAAAGGTAAAGTAGAGAAAAGCTCATTATGCCTCTTTCTAATCCATTGACCAACTCTGATGGCTAAAAACATAGCATCATCAAGACTGTGAGGCACAGCATAAGCAATCAATAAATCTTTAATTTTATTAGTCAGACCACAATAAAACTGGCTTAAAAAAGCAGGGTTATTCCATTGAGTTTCTGTCACCCAAAAGCGGACTTTGGTGCAGAAATCCTCAATAGAAGAGTCTCCCTAATGTAAACCTCTGAGTTTTTCCACTGCCAACAACACCCTATCATGGTCAATATAGATTAAACCTAGAGCAAAGAAAAAACTATCCACAGAGGATAAAGCTTCAGAGGAGGGAGGTAAGGAAAAAGCCTATATCTGGGGATCCCCTTGCAGCCTGGAAATGATGATGCCCACCTTCTGTGACTCGTCACCTGAGGAAACAGGATGTAACCTGAAATAAACCAGGCAAGACTTTCTAAAGGAAACAAATTCCTGTCTATTTCCAGAGAATTTTTCAGGTACCTTCAGTTGAGGCTCCTTACCTGAGTCCACCAAAGTCAGATGCCACTTTTTAATCTCATGACTTCAATTGTCAGTGCCTTTAGCTGGCTTGACAAAGCCTCAATGGGATCCATACCAGATACAAGCAAAGTTATCCCATCGAGTAAGAATAGGCTATTTAATATGTCATGTCCACACTGGACATGCTAGATCCGTAGCTCTGAAATACTCATTGGCTGTGAACAAACAGATCACAACTGCATACAAAACAGTGATAAACAATAAAGAAAGCAAACTTCAGGGAAACACTGACCCTATATATGCTTACCCAGGGAAGGGACCTGCCTATATGCAGATAACCCGCCCTAACAAGGGCGAACCTGACCATGTACCTTGGCTACTAGCAGAACCTACGTGGGAAGGGAGAAACATCACAGAAAGCAATATATAAATGATAGTAACCATACTAATACTTAGCTTTGTAGAGAATCATACAAACAGGACATAAAGCACCAAACTATAACTTCCACCACAGTCAGAGACGGATTGACATTAAACAGTAAAGCGTTAAGCACAAGGCCAATCAATTCATATCCAATACCACTCCCATGATATCCAGAAGATAAAGAGAAGCAAATACAAGACCCGAACCAACTGCTAGAAAGGAAGATCCCAGAACCACCGCAAGACACAGGATAACTGCTGCTGATCCACAGTTTAGAGAGGCAATACGTGAAGAACAATCCGACACTTCTCATTAGATAAAATGTAATCCTTCATTAACTTTCAAAAAATATTAAAACACGTACAATCATAAAGTTCCCAGCTTTTCTATGTTCAAAAAGTAGATCCGTTCTTAGTCATAAGTAGATTTATTCAGTCATATGAATGAATTTATCATTTGAAACACGTTGGGAAACTGGGGAGTTTATGCCTCTACATGATTTAAGGTTTTTTTGCAAATTAATAAAGGATTACATTTTATCTACAGGCGAGTGCTGGATTTTTCTTTGCGAACTGCTTTGCAATTAGTGCGATAAGTCATTATACTTCAGCACTTTTTACATTTAGTGCTGCTGCTATTTTATATAGCTTAGCGGGTAAAGGTTCATCTTCTATGTCTTCCCCTATAATAGCTATAGGACTATAGTATGTATGATTGTTGCTTGTCAGAATAAAATATTTATCTTATGTAGGGGTGCGCTATAGAAGATGGCCTATAGGGGGCAACAGACAATCAGTCTGATGCCTGAAGCAAGAAGGAAAACACCCACAGGTGTGGTGAGTAATATAAAAAAGGGTTGTTCCTATGGCAGCGAGGGTCAGTGTCTGGCTGAGAGAGCCAGAGAGAGAGTGCAGGGCTGCCAGGCCCTGTGCGTGGCTAAGAAGGCCAGAGGTGGACAGGGAGACGCCCCTCACCTCAACACCAGAGACAGTGTCTGGCTGAGAGCCAGAGAGTGCAGGGCTGCCAGGCCCAGTGTGACAGCTCAGTGGAGCTGGGGCTGCCAGGCCCAGAGTGTGGACAAAGAAGGCCAGAGGTGGACAGGGAGACGCCCTTCACCTCCACACCTAGGAAAGGTGTGTATGCCTGGGAGATTCAGGCTGCAAGTATTCTGTGACATCCTGGGTGAGCAGAGAGGCGCTGTGGACGAGGCGCTGAATGGTTTCAGCAGGACCCCTGAAGTACACCTGCCCTGGGACTAAGGGTCTGAAGGCACTAAAGACTGAGGACCAGCTGCGCTCTGGACATTCACAGGTCTGTGCAGAACCTGTGGACTTATATGGTCTCCTCAGCTGAGGATTTACCTGCTTTGCCCATGGACTGTAAAGGGTTAAAGCTATAAGAGACTTTTGTCGTTTGCAATCATTTATTATTTATCTGGAGACCCAGTCGTTTGTGTTGGTTAAAGTTATGTGAATAAAGATAAAGTGAAAGGGAAGAAGAAAAGTGACCGTTTGGCGTGATATGTAACCCCCGTGTTGTCACACTTAACATTTAACTTGAAAACCAACCTGCCTATTTAGACTTTTGGTCGTATTTTCACCTGGGAATTGAAGTCCTTAAGAGGACCAGACTGCTCATCTGGATTAGGGGTGTTTCTCTGTAGAGACACCCCTGTAAAGTAAGTCCTTCACTCATACTATACCTTCACAAAAGTTTGATTTATCACCTGGAGTGCTGGGGCTTTTTATGGCTTGACCATTGCCTATTTCCTTTTTTTGCTCTCCGACTGTACCCATCCGGAACCCCTGTTTGAGTGTCTGGATGACCAGGTCTGACAAATCATCTGTATTGTTCACTGGGATTGAAGATGTGCCAGACTGTCCCTGTCTAGGGAGTCCATGAAAAGACAAAGTTGCTAGCAGCACTCACTTAAACCCAATATGGGCAGGACCAAGGGATGCAAAGCCACATAAGAGGGGACCCGAACGGTTGTCCCCAAGGAGATACATACAGCAAATCAAGACTTGTGGCAGCATATATAGATGCAAAAAACCCTTTCAAATCTTTATTCCTCCATAGCAGGTGAATGCATCAGTATAGGGAGTCTGGACACAACAGGGCGAGTCTAGTACTTATCTTTCACCCATATACATTTCTGTAAAAATTTTTTCTTTGAGAACACCTTATGGTCTTCTCCACTTTATCCCTCGAGGTTCATGGAAATGCATTCACTGTGTATAATACATGCATGGTGTGGAAAAGTCTGGACACAGCCATTTAACTAGTGTAATTAGGAGAAAATTGTTATCCAATGTGTGAAAGTATTAATTGGGAGGGTAGGAGTTGTTTTCGGCAGCCATTTTGAACTTTGCAATATTGAATTCAGCTTAGTTTTTTTTTAATGGGCAGGGGTCTTATAAATCTTGGCTACAATTTACTCAGAAACCAACTGGAAGTGTCAGTTTTGCCCTATATTTAATTGTTAAATAGGAGTTAAGTGAGAGTAAAGTTTTACAAGGTGCCTTATATGACATCCATCATTCTGCAGATGCACATGAACGTTGTATCCAGTCTTCGTGAACACATTGAACAACTGCAGGTGATATTTCTTCACAGCACTGTAAGATTTGCCATTTCAGATGAACCATGTTGCATATTTTTTTTCACATACACAAGGGGCTTTAAATGGCCCCAGAGCTAAAAGTCCAAAGGCTTTACATCCAAGGACCTTGGCGGTCATTCTACTGGACCTCTACACCCAATCCGCTGCCCAGTCAATTGCACATCCAGACATCTGTGTGCAGCCGCAGAAGAGTGCGAAGGTGCAACATCCTGGAGAAAGCAACATGGGAACTCACTGTTCTCCTTGACCACAGATGGGAATATCCTGTAACATCCGAAGGTACTTAAAGGGGTTGTCCCGTGCCGAAACGTTTTTTTTTTTTTTTAACCCCCCCCCCCCCCGTTCGGCGCGAGACAACCCCGATGCAGGGGTTAAAAAAACAAACAGCACAGCGCTTACCTGAATCCCGGCGGTCCGGCGTCTTCATACTCACTTGCTGAAGATGGCCGCCGGGGTCTGCTCCCTCCGTGGACCGCAGCTCTTCTGTGCGGTCCATTGCCGATTCCAGCCTCCTGATTGGCTGGAATCGGCACGTGACGGGGCGGAGCTACATGGAGCCGGCATTCTGCACGAGCGGCTCCATTGAATACAGCAGAAGACCCGGACTGTGCAAGCGCGGCTAATTTGGCCATCGGAGGCCGAAAATTAGTAGGCACCATGGAGATGAGGACGCCAGCAACGGAGCAGGTAAGTATAAAACTTTTGATAACTTCTGTATGGCTCATAATTAATGCACAATGTACATTACAAAGTGCATTAATATGGCCATACAGAAGTGTATAGACCCACTTGCTGCCGCGGGACAACCCCTTTAACGCCTTGGGACTTTTATCTCTGGGGTCATTAAAAGTGGGTGTTTACAGACTTTTGCCTCAATATATATATGGAGAGAGAATACCTAACAACCCTTTTAAACCTGTAAATGTGTATCTATAGATTGATTCAGTAAGCTCCTGGAATGTGGCTGGAATAAGGTTTTACTAATAAAAGAGAAATAATGGGAAAAGATTAAATAGATTAATCAGAGGCAATATATTTTTTTTCTTTGCTGAAAATGCTCTAAATTGATTTCATGCATCGTAATTCTGTGGGCTGAATCATTAAGCCACAAGATACTTTACAAACTTTGATGAATCAGTCCCATAGACACACACTGCATGACTCGGGTTCTTTTATCACTTGAAAGAAAATCTAACTCCTGGATGAATGCGGCTTGTTATGTTCTACAAGCTGTTTGCATGAGCCCGCCTTATACTTAGTACAGTTCAGCAATTTGCATCCTCAGTCAATAATTAATTGCAATACAAAATCACACGTCAAAATAAATAAAATGAAAACACTGATTTGATTTCTAGCATATTGCCAGAACAAAGCCTCGCAAGATCCCAGGCCTGTGAGCCATTCATTATGTACGCTGATCATTATTTAAAGGGAAACTTCATAACAAAGTGTATTTTCCATTGTAATTACTCATTAAAGAGTAGAAAAGTAAAATAATATATATAGTAGAAAATAATATATATATATATAGTACTATATATATAGTAGAGGTGCACTATAGAGAATGGCCTGTAGGGGGCAACACACAGGCATTCTGGTGCCGGAGAAAAGGAAAACCACCCACAGGTATGGTATGGAATAGAAGATATATGTCACAGAGGTTGTTAGCTTTTGTGATATAGATCGGTCCAATATTAGTCCAGGCCAGATCCTCCACCTAAACCAGCAAGCTATGTAAAGAGACAGGTGGAAGTAAGAAGAAGGTGTGTGTGTCTGGGAGAACCAGACCTGTGTTATGACCAGCCTTCTGGTTAACCTGACTAGATGCTGTGACTAGGCAGAGAGCTGCGTTGTTAGGACGGGATGCTTGGGGAACTCTGGCCCTAGGATAGAGGTCTGCAGACGCTATGGCCCGTGTTGCTACAATATTATATATATATATATATATATATATATATATATATATATATATATATATATATATATATAATTCTGCCAAGAAGTAGGTTTATCGAATATGTGAACTGTCCAAAAGTAATTTTGTTATACCCCTGTATCTCCAGACTTCTGCCATTCAGTATTTTGCAAAAAGAGCTTGTGGTATATATCAATGCCTTAAAGTGCCGCTACAGCAAAAACTATTTTTTCCTTGTCCTCTCACCTGATTGCCTGTCACCCTCTGGAGGTCTCCTCTATGTACTTCAGTCACATCCATACAGTGCAGCCCTATGTCTGATGCTTATCAGGCACAATTTTGATGTTGAGATATTTTTAATCTCAGTTTCACATCAATCCCATGATGCATCAGCATAGCATTAGCTAAGGTTACACCATTCTACCTGCTGGGTGGGCAGTTTATTTATCATAACCTTCTGTATTCATCTATATAAGCTACATACCATAAGTATTCTGTCAGGAGGATGAGCTGTGATCTCCTCTATTATAACTGTGTGACAGGATCTGTGTGATCATCATCAGTAACTGTGATAGAAGTGCTTGTGTCCCCCTATAGGCAGTTTCTGTGGTAGGATTCATGCAATAGTATCACGCTGACTGGGAAATTGACTAGTTTCAGACATTATAACCCTAAATAAATTTGAGCAGGTCAGAACTGAGATTACGGAGAAAGAGGCCAGGAGTTCTAGACAGAAAAGAATAACTAATCAAAGCAACATGAACTTCCTTATATATACTGGGTGGATAGCTACATAGCTACATAGCTACATAGTAGAATGAATAAAAACAATCACTGGAGTGGTCCGTAAACCATTTAATGAGTGGGATGATTGCTAGGTTTAGCTGGGTCTAGCTGCTCTAGGGACATCGCCAGCCCAGAGATTGGCGCTCCTGGAAGGTCATTTGCATATTTCCAGGGGATTCTGGGAATTGCAAAGATTTATCGCGATCAGATGAGCAATTTTTTTTGAGCGCCTATGTGCGCAAAAAAATTGCATCTATTGGAACCATTGGTTCCCTATGAAGCGTACGCATGTCTGTTTTCTAGAAGTACGAAATACTCACACCTGCAAAAGATAGGACATGCGTGCCTATAACGCACGCTGGTAAGGTCTGTGCTGCGTGTAAAGACATCGTACAGAGGTGACAGGGGATGAGGGGACTCCCGGAGGGTTCCGTTAATCCCCACAGGGAGTCCCCTCATCACTGAACACTGTGACAGCAGGAGCCGATATTGCTGCAGAATGATTTCATCCTCTAGTGGAATCTATGCCATGACAAGTTGCTGTGGTTCTGATAGCAAAAGGAGTCAAATGCGCTACAGGATGGAAATTTCTAATAAAGCGGCTGTTCAGTGTATATGGTACGTTATTTTACATTTATTAAGCTTCAACTGCAATAGATATCCTGGTTCCCTGAAAATAAGACCTTGTCTCATATTAGTTTTTGTCCCAAAAGAGGCTCTAGGTCTTATTTTTAGGGATGTCTCATTATACCTGCCTAGCAGGCTTGGTCCATGTCCTTCCTGCTGCTTTCCGGAGCCCCGACGCGATTCTTGCAGCCCTCGGCCGCCCACAGAAGTTCACTTCCTGGTTACAGGATTCATAAATCCTGTCTCCAGGAAGCGATGGCTCTGATTGGTTCATCGAGCACTGTATTGATTGGCTAAGCACTGCTCGAGAACCATTCAGAGCCATCACTTCATGGAGGTGGCATTTATGAATACCATAACCAGGAAGTGATCTTCTGTGGGTGGACAATGGCTGCAAGAAGCAGGTCGGAACTCTAGAGAGCAGCCGGAGGGGCCTGGACCGTGTCTGCTAGATAATGTATTTCTTTTTTTTTTTATGTAATGCAGCTAGGGCTTATTTTCAGGGTGGGGTTATATTTGAAGCCTTCCTGAAAATCCCCAAACATCAGGGTTGGGCTTATTTTTAGGAAATGTCTTATTTTCAGGGAGATAGGTAGATAGACAGATAGATAGATATGAAATAGATAGAAACTCCATGCTTAAAACCCACGTTTTCTTCTACAAACTTGTCAAACTATCTTTGTGCCTGTTGACATGGTGATGGAAGCTTTTTTCCTATGTATACTGAATGTCCTTTTATAAAACATATATATTTAAGTATTGGGAACGAAGACATTTTTTGTGCAGCTTTCAGCTAATTATTAGTCTGCATAGAACTGGTTTCTATTATGGATGTCATATTACATAACATCAGAATAGTTTATCTCTTCCAGAACTTCTCTGTACCATCAGGAGAAAATAGGGAAGATTTAAAAAAGCTAGAAATAAAAAAAATCTATAATATCTTACATAGGTTAAAAATATTAATTACAGTAGTGGGAAATTATTATTATTACCCCTTAAGGACCAGGGTGTTTTGATCCTAAAGGACAAGACACTTTTTAAGGGTTTTACCCCTGTGGTGGTTTTACTGCCCTTTTTCCTTTCCAGTTACAGTGAAAAGCATCCCTACGAGAGCTGATCTGGGCTTGCAAAGACCCTGCAGCTCTGCTGTGCTAGGGGGCCTCTGGCGATCATGTGA
This sequence comes from Eleutherodactylus coqui, assembly GCF_035609145.1. Taxonomy (NCBI): domain Eukaryota; kingdom Metazoa; phylum Chordata; class Amphibia; order Anura; family Eleutherodactylidae; genus Eleutherodactylus; species Eleutherodactylus coqui. Next base: position 18,081,749 of record NC_089840.1, on the reverse strand, counting down.
TCACCAATTTGAATAGCAGAAGTAACACTTCTGCTTTAGCTCTGTGCTGCATAGCACTCATTGAGTGCTATGTAGCCTGGAAAGAAGAAGGCAGAAGTGGTTAAGAACCGATTCCAACCTCTCCTCCCGATCCTCGAGCACTAATAGCCGAGGACTCGACATGCTCCTGATAAATTGCCGGAGGAGCAGCTTTAATCTGTCCTTTTCCCATGCGCCGTACTTTTGCTATCGACCAGGATTAAAGCCAAGAACCAAGCACTGTATATTTACCGTGCTTGGTCCTTAAAGTGTTAAATAAGTTGTCCTGTAAAGATAACTTCTTTCCATACAAATGTGTCTTTTCTTACATTACCTCTTGGCTCATGATATCCCAAGTGAAATGAACAGCCTTGAAGAAAAAAAACATACATTTTTAATACTCTGTCAAGAGATGTTTATGCTGGATGAGTATATTTGGCCACCCAGTGGTTGTGATGTGAATTGCAGCCTGTGAAGTGTTTTGCTGCCAAGTTACATTACTGCATTGAATTTGTATAGTAAGAATTTGGAGTTTGTCACTTGGGACCTGGTGGTGGACTAAAGCATGTTAATATCCAATGGGGAAGATCAGACCAGCAGTTTGGTTGCTGTCACTAGTGAGATGGTAATGTCCTTTTGCGCTTGGATGTGCACCGTGATCTTTTAAAACCGATGACTGGTTAACATTCACAGATACTCTGTGATCTATCTGTACTCCGGTGCTATCAACAACATCTCATTTAAACTCTAGTAGTATTTTGTAAGTCTAGTCCATAACATGTGCCCATATACCATGTTGCTCACAAAATCTCAAAAGATCTCTAGGCCTTAGGCTGTAGGCCAATAAACTGATGTCAGAGGGTGGGCATGAAGAGCCTTGTGTGGTGCAGAGTGTTAAGGCAGCAGAATACAGTCCTAAGCTCTCACTCACAACCTGAAGGTTGTGAGTTCAATCCCCACACTGTTCAGGTAGCCAGCCAAAGGTTGACTCAGCCTTCCATCCTTCCGAGGTCGGTAAAATAAGTACCCAGCTTGCTTGCTGGGGGGCTAATAAACAAATTACCTGAAAGCGCTGCGGAATAAGTTGGCTCTATACAAATAACAAGTCCCTTCCCCTATACATTTGCGTTTTTTGTGCAGTGGAATTGAGACTCTCTGATTCCATCTGCTCGTAGGGCAGTTTTGCTGGTGGCCCCATAGGGGTCAGTGTCTTTTATCTCGGGAAGAGCTTTTCTTAGCTCCTAGGACTCCAGACTTTGCCTCTACACTTTCATCCCAGAAACTGGTCTAGGATTATCCATGCGTGAATGGCCACACCCAGTTCTATCCTTATCTCCGCCTCTTAAAGTCATACCTGTGGTCAGACCAGGACACTCTTCCAAACTTCATATGCTAAGCAGATGGTGCAAAAGACAGCATGGGCCCTTAATGAGACAACTCTTCATTTTTTCCATCCTTCCCTATGTTGCTGGGGAACGTGTAGTCTGATACATGGAACAATAAAGGGTTGTGTATAGAGATGAGCGAGTATACTCGCTAAGGGCAATTGCTCGAGTGAGCATTGCCCTTAGCGAGTATCTCCCCGCTCGAGACAAAAGGTCCGGGTGACGGCGCGGGGGAGCAGTGAGTTGCGGCAGTCAGCAGGGGTGAGAGAGGGAGAGAGAGATCTCCCCTCCTTTCCTCTCCGCTCTCCCCCGCAGCTCCCTGCCCGCCGCCGGCACCCAAAAATTTTGTCTTGAGCGGGCAGGTACTCGCTAAGGGCAATGCTCGCTCATCACTAGTTCTGTGGTCCATTCCTAGAATAGCCCGGTAAAACTATCTACACACTACTGTTCAGGACCTCTATTTAGGGTTGCAATGGCAGTTCCTTCAGGTTTGAGATTAAGAATAGTGCATCATGCAACACAATTAATGCAGGCAAGGGGTGCCATTTGGATGCATTGTACAACAGATCTGACACATTGCCATGGCTTCTGTATACATGAGTAATGAAATTATATCTGGCCTCTATATGACTTGTATCGTGCATTTATCCCCAGCTTTCCCTCTCTGCAGGCTTCATCTCTAACTCTTAGTCTTTCCTAAGCTGCTATATTGTCTCCATATACTGCGCACATAAGGGAGCAGGATCTACTCCTGTCTATCTCTCTGAGCTGGTGAGTGTAGATCAGTTGTTATGATGTCTTCATGCACTGCATATGGAGAAAGCAGCAGATTCTGCTTCCTGAATCTTTATTGTACAAAAAAAGAAATAATAGCATCATGGAGGACATTATACAGCTGTGCTGAGCAGTGTACATGTAATTTCAGTAGTTAGTTATTCACTTACTACAGTATTATTTGCAGTAGCATCTGTGTGAGATTTGATGCTTTTGCTTCCCTCTACAACAGCCTTATCCTACTACATCCATCTCCATAGACTTCTATAGGCTGCACGAGTCATGCGCCTCCTCTACTTCATGTTCTCCAACTTATTATCTATGGTTTTAGAGTTGGGCATCACTTGACAAGAGGCAGCAGGCAGAAAAATGGGAGACTCCTTGTGGCAGCACTTTTTTTTCCAACACAAAAACATTATTTGGGGTAAATATAGTGATTTGCTCTTTTGCTGGTTACCACATTGGCTATTATATTAACACAAGTTGTTTCAAAGTTTGGTGACTATTTAATTAACAATGTGTACACAAACCTTATTATCCAGCGACATGACAGGTTTGGCTCATATGGATGGGGGTAATTTTTGGAATGAAATGTCCCAGTATCTCCGGTTAATAAAAATTGTCCATCACATGAAGATGCTGAAAAAAATTATCATTATTAGAAATAATTTTTAAGTCAAAGTGTTACCATTTATCAAATATGAACAAGCTACAATGTATCTATATGTCTGGCATCTTATATATGGAAGTATCAAAAATGATAAGGAAGTTTTAACTAATAACGTGTAACTGTTAAGACTGTATCTGGTGATTTCCTTAAGGGATGTCATTAAAGTGATCCCCTGGTCCTGAGACAAAGTTTTGTCCCGGGACTAGAAAAAAAAAGGTTCCTTGGGCTCTGTTCTGTAATTCAAGATGTCTGCAGCCCTCCTGTTGCTTTAAGCTGTGGAAAAGGAATCAAAATTTCACATCTGCACATTGTTCATATGAATTAGCCTTCACAAAGTACCCAAAAAACTGAAAAACATTAAAAAAAAATCACTGGAGCCAAACGCAACCTTCTTCAACATTGGCTGATGAAAGGTTAGAAAGGTTCCGCGGATCCTTCACCTAGCAACAGAAGCCTGTTGCTAGTAATATCCCGCCCACCAGATGAAGATTCCTGTTTCTTTTGAGTACCCCTTTGTACATCCTGAGGCACTAAGGGGTGAATTGTTTTTGAGATGATCATTGTATATTGAAGATATTTATTGTCACCTAAAAGTACTTTTTAATACAAAATGAAGATTCAAGAAAATTAAGTATATTATAAGTGATACAGATAAATCAGTCATTGAAGATTACAGTCAGAGAGCTGTTGGAGGCTGTAAATCACTTTCTATGTGAGGACAGCAGCTTCTCCAAGGTCTGCACAGAACACATAGTGCACCAGAAATATATGGAGCCACCTTCACCTGGTGTCCAAAGGAGCCGCTCATCCTGGAACAGCTAAAGGGCAGTATAAAATATGTAGTACTGCATTGTACTGTAGAGAGGCGCTACTAGACAGCCAATCAGTGCAGGCATTTCAGTAATGAAAAGTAAAGTGTGATCGTTCTCAGTAAGAGAAAACAAGTAATCCTGTAGATATAAAACCTTTAAACGGCTAACAAAAATACATGATGTTATAGCGAGCTTTCAAACCTACACAGGGTTCTTCCTGAGGCTTAATGAAACAAATCTAAAGATGTATTTATATTAAAACATATACACAATATCACATGGGAGGGCACAACCATGGTGAACTTAATTAGCACTTAGATAAATACCAGAGACAGGTTAAGAGGGCACAGACATGCTGTGATTAAAAGCAAGTAGATAAATATCAGGGAGGGATGACCATAACAGTAAATAGTTCAGTGACAAGGATAGCCAGTGACATTGGCTCAGCCAATCAGAGTCAGCAATCAATGAACCAATCACAGCCATTCACAGGCAGCGCTTTCTGGAGGTGGGCTTTTTCAAAATCCGGACCAAGAAGCTCTGCCGGAGAACTTCAAGCATGTGTCGGGGAGCTGGAGAGTACACACGCCAGAATGGACAGCAACTGGTAGGTGAGGTATGTGGTTTTTTTTTTTTTTTGCTTTTTTATGCAGCTATGGCTTTTTTAGGGCTTTTACAGTAGGACTTCCTACTGTAAAAGTAGCATCAGACCGCACGAAAACCACGCTTTTGTGTAATGCAACAGAAAGGAAGGGTCTATAGGAAAACATGGGCTACAAAACATCGCAAGTCGCGGGCATATCTAGCAACCTGTGTTTTTTTTTCTGACACTGTCGCATTCTACAAAATATCGCTAATATGAAGAAACCCATAAGAAAGAATGTGATACATTTGTCGCACTGTCGCATCACAAGAAAATCGCCCAACAGGCCTCAATGTTTACTGCAACGCGTGTCCTGTTACATCATCTACCTGCCCAAAAGGATCCCACATACATCTACAGAAGTGTCCCTGCAATGTCAGGCATGTACTCAATGCTTTACCTAACAACGAGCCTGGAACAAAGGCCCCCCTCTATCCGCTAATCACATTAAGGGTTTATGGGGTTGTCAGATAACAGAAAATCTTTTTCATACTCATTAAGTGACTTTATTTTCATATTTTTTCACCTTCACTTAAGAAAAAAAATATTATTCAGTTTTTTTAACAAAAGGATTCAGAACTTGTTTACTCCACAAATGATATTACAGAATAATGATCCAATAACATCTGCGCGCAGTTTGATTATTAGCATAGAAATCCTACTGGGGATATATTTTTGCTATTATTATTGTTTTTTTCCCCATAACCCATATGTTTGTATCTATAGTTACAAAATAGCTTCAGAGGAATCATATACATGAGGGATTTTTGCAGTTATTTCCTTATGCATTTCCCTTTCATTATTCATGCCTTGATGCACATGTCTATCTTCGAAAAATGCATATTGATGGCTGTGGAACACACATTTTTCTATTTTCGAGTTCATAATTTCCTTTTTTTGTCACTTTGCAATTTTATGAATTTTAACGTATTGACAATTATTAAAAATGCTTTTGGATGAATGGCTCCTTCTTTGGAATGAGCGCGGCTGGAACTTTCTACTCCTGGAATAGATCTGCTTGGATGTTTTATTTAATATAGGACAACGCATCTTGATGCTGATCCAGCTCCTTTGTAAGCTCAGCTTGTAATTTCCAAAAAGTTGACAAAATAATTAATTATCAATAATTAGCCATTCAGTAGGGATGAGCGAGCGTACTCGGAAAAGCACTACTCGCTCGAGTAATTTGCTTTATCCGAGTATCGCTGTGCTCGTCCCTGAAGATTCGGGTGCCGACACGAAGCGGGGAGCTGCAGGGGAGAGCGGGGAGGAACGGAGGGGAGATCTTTCTCTCCCTCTCTCCCGCCCGCTCTCCCCTGCTCCCCGCTGCGACTCACCTGTCAGCCGCAGCGGCACCCGAACTTCAGGGACGAGCACAGCGATACTCGGATAAAGCAAATTACTCGAGCGAGTAGTGCTTTTCCGAGTACGCTCGCTCATCTCTACCATTCAGTCATCAATTTATGTTTATTGACACAGCGGGGAGTAAAGAATCCCCCGCAACAGCTGTGACAGCTGTGGCAGAGGATCGTGATGTTCTCCTATTGCTTTCAATGGGACAGGCACTTCTGCAGTCCCATTGAAAGCAATGGGCTGCTGGCAAGCCCTGCAGGGATTTTCGGGGAAGGGCTTTAAATATAAGCCCTTCCCTGAAAATCATCCATAGAATGCGTTAAAAATAAAAAAAATATATACTTACCTCTGCTCCGCTCAGGTGCGTCCTGCTTGTCTTTTCCCTGCACTGCTCTGACTGTGTTTCAACAGGCGGGGATTTAAAATCCCTGCCTGCTGAAAGGGCTGTATCTGATTGGCTGAGCGCTCAGCCAATCACAGGCAGCACTCAGCCATTCATTGAATGACAGCTAAGTGCTGCCTGTGATTGGTCACAGCACTCAGCCATTCATAGAATTCAATGAAGGTGCTGCATCAGGGCTGAGATGCGTTGTCCTGTATCCAATAAAATTTCATAAGTATCAAAGCAAGTCTATTACTGGGGTACAACTTTTCAGCAGAGCTTGTCCCAAAATGATAGTCCCTTTTCCCATTAGCTTAATGCATTAGCCCTATCTGCATTTTTAAAGTGTTGGGCAGGTACGGTAGGTTAATAAAGGGGACACATGTTCTAGTAAACAGTAATAGTCTTTACTTGGCAGCCGGATTTGGCAGTACAGTCTTTCTAACTTGGCACACAGTTTCAGATCTTTGCAACACAGTTTCCGAAATTGGCAACACAGTCATCTCCTTTCAGCCCTTGTGGGATCAAGTTACAGTCTCTTTCAATACACAGCAGTCCTGGTTTTGGGTCGGGGGACACATTCAATATCCTACAAAGGTATACAAGGAGTTGTACTACAATTGCAAGTTATCCCCTATCCACAAGATACAAGAAACTGGTACTCCAAACCGGTGCAGCTTCTGGCCACCCATCTTACAGGGTCATCACACAAATCTCATTAGGGTTGTGCCTACTTAGCGTAACCGCTAATATCTTTGGTTCATGTTCAAAACATTATTGCTCTAGGGCACGCCCCTCTTTATATTTATTTCTATGCAGCCCCTTGAAAATGTTTTTTTTTTAAGATCTGATTTATTTTTTATGCTTTTTATTTAACTTTACTATCCTATTTTATTTACTATGCTATTTGCACGGGATGTAGAACAACTGTCATATGAAACGGTTTTGGGTCAGGGAAGGGTGATATAATTCCTATGAAACGGATTCCAAGAAAAGCCAATATTATACTTACTCTTTTCATTTAGCTTTTCATGTTGTATATTTTACAGACAAATTGTAGCGGCAGAAGAATGCCTTAGTGATTTGCTGGAATAGCAGAAAATGGCACCACTTTAGGCAACTGCTATGTCGGCAATATGGGAAAGTTGAGCACTTTTCACCCCTCTTTTACAAACTATACATTTCAGCAAAAAGTATTTTTTCCTTGTATAACCTCATAAAATCCAAGACTGACAAAGTTGAAAAGAAAAAGGTTGGAGCTTAAATTTGTTTAAATTAAATTACACGTTGTGTTGGGATGAATGGAGCCACTTTTGGCTTTCACATTTTTAGTAAGATTTTGTCTTCAGGTTTTAGCAACGTCAGTTTATTGTGAATCATAATCTTGAGCCTAGTAGATTTGGCCTTAAATATCAGGGTATGCTAAGGACTAGAGATGAGCGAGTATACTCGCTAAAGGCAATTGCTTGAGCGAGCATTGCTTTTAGCGAGTACCTGCCCGCTCGAGACTGAAGGTTCGGGTGCCGGCGGTGGGCGGGGAGCTGCGGGGGAGAGCGGGGCGGAACGGAGGGGAGATCTCTCTCTCCCTCTCTCTCCCCCCGCTCCCTCCTGCTGACTGCCGCTACTCACCGCTCCCCCGCGCCGGCACCCGAACCTTCCGTCTCGAGCGGGGGAGATACTCGCTAAAGGCAATGCTCGCTTGAGCAATTGCCTTTAGCGAGTATACTTGCTCATCTCTACTAAGGACGTATCAATTTACCATTTTAATTACACGTTTTTTTGTACGTTAATCCACGTTTTATTATATATTTAGACTAAACTCTCAAAAGTTGCCCTAATGCTGCCTGTACAACCGCGGTGTCAGGAAACATCCGGGAGAGATAGGCCGAAGAAAAGATTCACAAGGACTACAGCCAAAGGGACCACAGCTGAGATTGCGAGAGGGAGGCACGATTCTTCAATTCTTCACATTCGTCATTCTTCCCCTCTGTGGTACTGAGTAGACCTGTAAAACTGTAAATTGAGGGCGGTCTTTGATTTAAAAAAACTGCTTGTGTGCATACCACCAGACTTCAGGCACGAGGCAGGACTGCCAGGCACCGTATACGTACTTGAGGGGTCACTAAAAATACATGAGCATGATTGGAGATGAGCTTGGAACTTATGGATTGTTATTGCAGGATTATGTATCCACCAGTTGCGGACAGCTCATTGGTTAATACTCAAGTGCCATTAGGACTGTGTGCAGTTAGAAGCCATTTATTACTGCGTTTGGTGGTAATATTACCTGTTCTTTGGTTGGAGTATGTTATGGAACTTTGTGATTAACGAAAGATTGTTATATCATTCATTTAATGTTAAGGCCATTCCTACTTTTCGTTAGGGCCAGTTAGGTAGCAACTGTCTAACTTTCTGAAAGAGACAAAATCTTCTATTGCTATTGTGTCAGCCCCTACCGCAACATCAGTGCAATATTAGCTAGTGGATATGCATCATGGGATTGTTTGAAAGTGAAACTAACATCAAGATGGTGCCTGATAAGCAGTAGTGTTGTAGAGGCTGTAGTGCATGGAGGACAATACCACTGTGTTTCCACAAAATAAGACCTACCCTGATAATAAGCCCTAACCTGATTTTTTGGGTGGGTAAGAGCTTGAAATATAAGCCCTCCCCTGAAAATAGGCCCTAGATACACTACCTGAAAAAAAAACAATACTCACCTAGCAGATGGTGTTTGGGTTTTCATCATGTGGGTTAACCAATCACAGCCCTTCAATGATGTCATTCAATGAATGGTTATGATTGGTTCATTGAGTGCCAGCTCTGATTGTCTGACTCGGTGCTCGATGAACCACATGATCTTTCTGCAGGAGCAAACAAGCCAACTCTCCCATGTGAAGGATTTATCAGATCAGGTAGGAGGAGCCTTAAGGCTCATTCACATGAGCGTAAGCGTATATAGGCGCATTTTTGAGCTTGGTTTTTGCAGAATGACGGCTCCTGCAGAGACTGTATGCATTGATATGATCGTCATAGCGGGACGTAATACCGCTGTGAAGGGAGCGCTGTCGCCGGTTATCACACACGTATACGTACATTCTACTGCACTATTCTATGCTGCCGGCCCGTTCCCATCGGTGCGGGACACAACCGCGCTGTGAGTGAAGTGTCGGAGAAGCCAAATTAGTCCCTGCTGATATCAATTAACACCACAAAATCGCTCAGTTGACACCAAAATTGACCGCACAAGCGCAGAATGGGTTTTATTTTTTGTGGTCTGTGCAATCGATGTTGGGCTTGCAAAAATGTGTGGCGAATCACCGGTCTGCAGAAGCCTTGAAAGCTGCATGCTTGACTGCAACTGCATTTTTTTCTGTACTTTTTGCAAGCGCAAGAATAAAATGCAACAATGTTGTCAGCCATTGAAATGGCCAAATTCTTTAAGGCTGCCTCCACACGGCAGAGCCAGATTCTGCATGCGGGAATCCACAGCGGAATCCGACTCTGACAGCAGCGGTGTCCACACATCCCTGTCTTTTATCTGTACTGCGGCTCACCATCAAACATGCGCAGTACAGATTCTCTTTTTCCTGCATCATCGCTAGGCAATGATGCAGAATCCATTGACTACAATGAAAGCCATCCACATGGAAACTGCACAAAAATGGAGCCTGCTGTGAATTTTCCTCCGCTCGCAGGAACCACAATTGGTTTCCGCAAGTGTGCAGGAAAAAGTATTTTTCCATAGCATGCAAATCTACCTCAATCCACCTCATTCACTGCGCAAAGGCATTACGTGGAGGGCGGATTCAGACAAATGTGGGTGCAACTATGCTCAGCGGAATGGAGCTTAGTTGGGTCTGTATGAGGGGAATCCCTTGCCCTTCATCGGCTTTTCAAACTCCACGCCAGAGCGCAGGAGTTTGAAGATAACCGGGGGAAGATCGGTGCCGCCCGTCTTCCCCGCCCAATATGTTTACAACAGGCAGGTCCTATCTTTTCTTGGACATACAATTAAGGCTTCATGCACACTAGCGTACATCATCCCCGTTTTCACAGCTGGCCAATATACGCTTCCCATCTGGGGCATTGGTTTCCATGTGGTGCATAAAAATGGGCGGCTGGCAAAGATAGCACATACAGTGCGCAATCCAGTCAGCCATTTTTATGCCGGCTGGAAAAGACAGTTCTAGAACTATCTTCCAGATGAAATACGGCGGCCAGTCCCATAGACTCCTATGGGAACCTATGGGTGCTGCTGAAAAAGGGAGGTGGGAGGGAGTTTAGCAGCATCTCTGCTAAACTCCCTCCCCCTCTCCAACCCTTGCTGGCTGTTGGCAAAGAGAGGCAGCGGAAGATTAGCACACTTGCTCCCATCCCATCCCTCCCCCATTGCAGACAGCTGAAAAGGGGCAGAGGGGTGGTGGAAGTTTAGAAAACTAGCTTCTGCCCAATCCTGCTCCCTCCCATTGTAGACAGCTGGAAAAGGGTCGAGAGGAGGAGGGAAGGGATGGGAATTTAGTAGGGCAAAACTCTTTCCCCCCGCCCAATGGTATCCCAGGCTTGGCGTAAACTTGCCGGACTCGGACCATCTGAATGGGCGATTAAACGGGAGATGCAGCCGTGACCTGGTTCATGCAATTCTGGGTCGCACTGTGGCCGTGACATGGCCGGCCAAAAATCCCTTGTGAGAGAGTCCTAACGGGCAAGAATCGCAGTAGTGAAAATAAAACCACTGAGATCCTATTGAAATCAGTGGTTTCGTTTGTGCGGCCGTGATTATCACAGCCGCCTATGGGGAGAATTTCCCTCATATGCTTGCTTGAAGCCGCCGAAAAACCCAACAGAATTCGCTCTAATTAACAATTCCGTCTCGTCTGAAAGGTCTTTTAGTGTCTTTCTGACCATCCAAAATATTCTCTGCTGTTATGAGCGGCCCCCAAGACTAGTTTACTAGACGGGCGTGTCAACTATAAAGGGCCTTTACAACCAAAGTCCTCGGGTTCCTATCGTTGTCTCCATATGTCGTGTAATCACTCGGTCTTTAATGGACTGCATGCCTGAATCTGAAAATTGACTGTCTCATTTCTAAATGAATGATTACAAAACACTCTTTTGCTCGAATAGCAATTTCCATGATTTAGTCTCGCTTTAATAAAACTGTTCTACAAACAAGTCAAGTGCTTGAAGTTGGAGCATGCGACAAACGTGTTTATGAAGTGTTGAATCCAGCAATAAGTGCCCAGTGCAGCATTAAGTAATTGCAACGCTTAATATAAGAACATTAACTTTTAATTAGATTTGGGAGAGCGCGGCTGCACTCTTCCTCCACATCTGACGTCCATGAGACGCATGTAAAGACATAGAAGAATACTTTCTGGGGGTTTTCTGGATTTGGCCGGGCAGTATATTTATACACACCAGGCAAATTAAAGCAACTAAATGAATAAGTGGGAAAAAAGTGACACATTTAACGGGTAATCAAATGGCGGATCGTTATGTGCGCCACGAAAGTTCACATTAGCATCTCAATATACTTGGGCTGTTTTAAGAACAAGACGGAGTTTTACGCAGCTAATAATACATTAACATTATTGCTATTTACTGCCAAACAACACAGAGCCTCTTGCAGATACTGCCGGCTTTACTCACCGCCATATATCGCCACCTAAGTGTGCAGGAGCAGAGGAGCTCTATAAAAAGGCCGACAAGAAAGTTGGAGGATGAGATTATCGATGCTCAATACGGGGACACTTTTTCCTTTACTTGTGTTGAGGGTGGACACCCACTGGGTTTTTTTCTCCACTGCGATGCGAGAGTAAAGTTAAAGTCTCGCATCTTAGTACAAGAAAAAAGCCAGCATGACGCCGGCATATCGCCAGTCTTTTCAATGGGGCCAGTGGCAGCAGCGCTAGCCCCATTGAAAAGAGAAGCAGAATGCCGGGACTTCTGCCACAGCTGTGACAGGAGTTTTCTTCATCTCCACAGGGACCGGGCTAAGATATAGCTGAATGAATAGCTAAGGACTCTGTGTGATTTGCTGAGCGCTTAACCAATAGCTAAGCAGTAGCGGCTATTGGCTGAGCCCTCAGCCAATCTGCACAGCCCTTTCAGGAGGCGGGGATTTTTAAATCCCCGACTGTTGAAAGAGCTTAATAGCAGTGTCGGGAGCCAGCAGGAGGATGCGGCTGAGAGCAGGAGAGGTGAGTAATATTTTTTTAACACTTATTGATGATTATCGGGGAAGGGCTTATATTTCAAGCCCTTCCCCGATAATCCTTCTGCGGGGCTTGGCAGAAAGTATTGCTTTCAATGGGATCGGCAGCAGTGCCAATCTCATTAAAAGCAATGGAAAACAATGCCGCGGACTTCTGCCACAGCTGTGACAGCTGTGGCAGAGGATTCCTTCATCCCCGTGGTCCCCGGGGAAGAAAACTCCTGCCACAGCTGTGACAGCTGTGGCAGAAGTCCGCGGCATCCTCTCTATGCTTTCAATGGGGCTAGCGCTGCTGCTTTCTTGCGCTGCGAGACGAGAGTTTTCTCGTGCTCTTGCAGCGCAAGAGAGAGAATAACGCTAGTGAGTGTCCACCCTGAAGGAAAGAAAATTGAAACTTATTTTTTAATTCTCTGCTTCAGGGCTTATTCATGGGTTAGGATAGAAAAAAGATGGTAACCTCCAACGATAATACCGATGATATGAGGTAATCATCCTCCTCTACTCTTCCTTAGTAAGACCTCATCTGGATTACTGTGTCCAGTTCTGGGCACCCCACTTTAAGAAAGACATAGACAAACTGGAGCAAGTTCAGAGAAGAGCTACCAAGACCAAGATGGTGAGCGGTCTGCAAATCATGTCCTATGAGGAACGGTTAAAGGATCTGGGAATGTTTAGCTTGCAGAAGAGAAGGCTGAGAGGAGACTTAATAGCGGTCTACAAATTTCTGAAGGGCTGTCACAGTGCAGAGGGATCAGCCTTATTCTCATCTGCACAAGACTAGAAGCAATGGGATGAGACTGAAAGGGAGGGGACAGAAATTAGATATTAGACAGTGAGGGGGATCAATAAGTGGAACTGGTTGCCACAGGAGGTAGTGAGTTTTCATTCAATGGAAATCTTCAAACAAAGGCTGGACAAATCTCTGTCTGGGATGACTTAGTGAATCCTGCACTGAGCAGGGGGTCGGACCAATGACCCTGGAGGTCCCTTCCAACTCGACCAGTCTATGATTCTAAGAATAAAATAGCGTAAACCTTCCACTTACTTCACCAGGGTGGTGTGAGAGACCAATACAAGTCACCACAACCCCTTGTATCCACAAGAACTGGTAAAACCAGAGAACAGGGGTAAAAGCTGGTAATGAAGAAGTCTCATCAATTATTGACAAAGTACAGCTCTGCGACGCATTTCGGAGGAAACCCACCAAAAAAAAGAAAACCCTTTATTGGGCAGTTACAAGAGAAAAAAAAGAGTGCTGAATATATAATATGAACCGTTACTTTCACTGGAGGCAGTGATGTGTGGCAGTCCCAATTGTGTTTGTGAGTATGCACAAAAGCATGCTTATGCCAGAAGTGTATGTTGGGAGCATAAATGAGACTGAAAGTGACACGTGCGCACATAACGCGGAGAATAGAACCAAGTGTGTAAAAAAACAGGACCTGCTTTATCTTGTGCGTGTTTGCGGACTAAAGATCACCATAGAGGTCTGTACAAACGTCAAATCTTCCTGCGCGGGTATGTGCTAAACGCAGCAAATATCCGCGATCACAAGCGCCGCTTTAGGCTAATTAGCCATTTAAATCAGGGCAGTGTGCTTCCCCAGCCCGTGAGAACTAGCGGTGCCGGTGCAGCATGAGCGCAAAATACACTTGCTCACTGTACAAAAAAATTGCGCAGGAGTGAGGGTATTACGTAACACGCTCCTCTGTTGAAGCCCTTAGGACAGTTTCAGATGGCCACATGTGGAACTATGCTCGGCGTTATGGAGCATAGTTGCGTATGAACAAGGTTTTTCTTTCACCGACGGCCGTTCAAACCTGGTGCCATAGCACAAAATGTTGAAAAAAAAACTGCGGGAGGATTGGGGCCGCCCAATGTTTCCCGCACATACGGTAGTTAATACTATATATAGGACAAGTCCTATCTTACAATTAACGGGTGGGAATCCCGTTAGTGAAAACAAAACCACTGAAATCAATTAAAATCAGTGGTTTGGTTTTGTCCCATTAAGCATGCGCCATCATCACGGCCGCATAACGAGGGAACAACACGCTCATGTGTTAAAGCCTTCGCATGCGTAAAAACAATGTGCGTAATACGGAGCATATATACACCCGTGTGAATGAGCCCTAAGGCTGCACTTCCACAAACGATTTTCATGTGCGATTTCTGTCTGATTGTGAAAAGGACAGAATTTAGGCCGGACTGACACGGGCAATACATAGAGCATAAAACCCATTGATTTCAGGGGGTTCGTTCTCATGCACATATTTTCTGCACATTTTGGTTGCGCCAAAAAATGTCAGCATGCTCTAATTTTTTGCGAATTCGTACATCAACACCCAATGGGGATGTGCATAGGATCGCACAATATCCTAGGAGATGCGTGATACGCTGCGTAATTGCGCAGGAAAAAGAACAAATCTGGACTCATTAAACTGATTAGCAATATCAATCAGTGCATTTTTGTTGGCTGCACTCAAGGCTCTTACGCATGAGTGTAGCGATTTTCGGTCAGCCGTGTTACGGCCGCAGCGTGACCAAAAATCGCTGTTTGTGCGTCCGTTCAGACAGCCCAGGCCCAGCGCATAGATACGCCGAGCCCGGAATGCCGTTGGCCAAGGAGAGACAGTTTAGTTCTGCTAAACTGCCGGCCCCTTTCTGCCCCCTCGCCGGCTCTCGGCAAGGGGAGGGGGCGGAACGGGGTGTGCTAAACTCCTGCCCCCTCTCTGCCCCTTGTTGGCAGGACCTGTCCTATCTTTGCAGTGTGCTTCCCATAGACTCCTATGGAAGCTGGAAAACACGCACCACGCACCTCAGATCGTGTGAAAGGGCTACTTCAAATAGCTGGAATTCATCCGTTCATGCAATCTTTTCCACAAGCGAGGGGCAATTTTGTTTTCCGTGCGCCTACTCATGTGCGGAAAAAACACTCGTCTGACCGAGGCCTTAAAGTGTCAGGTTGCTGTTATTGGTAAAGGTACGGGGTTGCAAAAATCGGAGGCAATGTAGCAAATCCAAATGAGATCACTTAGTTATGTAGCGCCTTGTTCTAAAGTGCCGGTTTGTGCAGGAACCATAATGCCCCATAAAAAATGTGTGCGGTTGTGGCTGAGTGGACTAGAAGTCCATTGGGGTCTCCCTGTGTAGGTCCTGCTGACTATGTTTTGGGCAATTCTCCCTCATTAGTATATTGGTGAGCATCCCCACCTGTCATGCTGGAGACCTGAGCTCGATTCCCCGACGGTGAGTGCTTCAACCTGTGAGTGGGAATTAGCATGTGAGAGGTTGAAGGATCAATGCCCGCTTCCTCCCAAGCCCCTGCCTGGTAACACCCTCAAAAGAAGGGGCTGTAGTCTTCCTAGATTGGAGTCAAGAAGGAACTTTTTCCTCTAAATGGGGATAATTGGCTTCTACCTCATTGTTTTCTTTTTTCCTTCCTCTGGATCCACATTGGGGGGAAATAGGCTGCACTGCATGGACACGTGTCTTTTTTTGGTCTAATATACTATGTTGCTATGTGGAATTGGTCCGGCTCCAACAAGAACCAGCAAGGCATTCAGGATTATGTTGGTCTCTTCTCAGACTCTTACATCTTTTCTATCTGAGAGTACACAAGGACTGCAGATATACTGTGAGGCTATGGGCAGACCGCTTCTCTCATATTCCCACTGCACTGGTTGACTCTATATGTCGCATTACAGCAATCATTATACTAAACATTTATTTTTATGCACGGAAGATTGGATAGTACACAAGGAACAGAATGTGACACAGGGACTCATAGACCGGTCTTATTTATGCAGTATAATCAGATCTAATGAACTCTGGAGGCTGAAACTCAGCTAACTAGAAAAGTCAGATTTGTTCCATTACCTTCTACAATATAAACAGCAATATTTCAGTCCGCTGACTAATGCTCATACACAACTACAGTATGTTCCACATTCTGTACTAAGTATTTACTTATTTATACATGTACTGTATGTACACTGGACGGCCACTTTATTAGAGACCCCATCTAGGAGTGGGTTGGATCTCCTTTGGCCTTTAGAACCTAGGCAGTTTTTTGTGGTATAGATTTAATTAGGTATTACAGTGGTTCTGCAGGAATATCGGCCCCTGCGGACAGGAAGCTTCTTGTAGTTGCTGCAGATTAGATGGAGGTGCTGGCATGTTTTGACCAGCTTACAGAAAGGGGTCAGCGATTCATGCTGCTTGTGACAATTTCTGACCTCCCATCAGCAACAGAAATCCAGATTCATCTGATCAGGGGATGTTTTTCCACTTCTCAGTGCTACAATTTTTGCACTCTTTTGCCCGCTGGAGCCTCATCTTTCTGTTTCCCTTAAACACAACGGTGCTGGAACTGGTCATCTACTTATATATCCCATGCGTTATAAGGAATGCGACATGTTAGTTAGTACTATATATATAGTAACAAGCATGGAGGCATGGTTGTGGATGGAAGGGTACATTATATCTCTCCCAGATTCCTCTCCTATATGGAGTAGCTGTGAAAGAGTCTCACCTGTTGACTTAGGGTCTTTTTACACTGGATGACTGTGGTCCCAACACCCCCTAACAGTCTGGTCAGACGCTCCTCTCTACTGGTGGTCTGTCAAGGGCGTCCTGAGCCTGGTTACCTTGTGTGCCCTCACACATCCACTGGTCCCAACACCTCCTTACAGTCTGGTCAGACGCTTCTCTCTACTGGTGGTCTGTAGGGGGTCCTGAGCCTGGTAACCTTGTGTGCCTCAAACATCCACTGGTCCCAAAACCCCCTAACAGTCTGCTCAGATGCTCCTCACCACTGGTGGTCTGCCGAGGGGGCCTAAGCTCAGTCACCTTGTGTGCTCTCACACATCCACTGGTCCCAACACCTCCTTACAGTCTGGTCAGACGCTCCTCTCTACTGGTGGTCTGTCGGGGGGTCCTGAGCCTGGTCACCTTGTGTGCACTCACGCATCCACTGGTCCCAACACCCTCTAACAGTCTGGTCAGTCACTCCTCTCTAGTGGTGGTCTGTCAGGGGTATCCTGAGCCCAGTCACCTTGTCTGCCCTCACACATCCACTGGTCCCAACACCTGCTAACAGTCTGGTCAGACGCTCCTCTCTACTGGTGGTCTGTAGGGGCGTCCTGAGCCCTGTCACCTTATGTACTTTCACACATCCACTGGTCCCAACACGTCCTAACAGTCTGGTGAGATGCTCCTCTCTACTGGTGGTCTGTAGGGGGCGTCCTGAGCCCCACCTTGTGTGCCCTCACGCTACCATGGTCCCAACACCTTCTAACTGTCTGATCAGAACGGCCGGTGGGGGACAATTCATCAATACGATCATCCAGCTTCTCACATCCCAATAGTGCACCCCTTCCAAATCTCTTCTCTTCGTCGTAGAAGTGTCTAGTGGTCAACAAGCTCTACACAAGCGGAAGAGGAGGTAACTACACACAAGGAGCCTTCAAGAGCCTTTTATAGGCCAAGGGGAGAACCACTTTTAGGGCCTCAGATGGCAAGAATGTTTATCTAATCACCGCAACGCTCATCATATCTGCCTGAGTTGGAACTGCATGACAAGTTTTGCAACAAAACAACAACTTCTTCTAGGGGCAGGATTTTTTTGATAGAGAGTGAATATAGACTCATGATTAAGCAGTATTAGATATATATTATATCTAATGTAATATATCTAGTACAAAGGTTATGTAATGTTTGGCTTTAACACTGTAAGGACTGGCGGTTCGCGGGTCCATCGTGCCCGCACCGCCGGTCCTGTCACACATGCTACTGCTGTGTGGCGCAGGGGGGCCCTGGTCCTTGTCACCTCCCCTGGCCGCCGAGCTCCTCCTCGTCGCCGGGTTGCTAGGAACGCAGTGGGTGTTGCCCCGCGTCACGTCCTCGGTATTATGGCAACCAGACATGTGTCTCCTTTCCTGCCTCTTGCAGGGCTGGGGGTGGGTTCCCCAGTGCTGCTGGGTGCACTCAGCTGCTGTCAGGCTCCCCGCCCCAATCAGCTGCTGGGGCGGGAGCTCTGACAGCATTTAAACCTGCTGGTGTCTGCAGACCAGTGCCAGTGTTAGTTTGGTCTTCCTGCTACACCAGCGTACCTTGCGTTTTGACTCCTGATATTGACTCTCTGCTTTTTACCTGACGTTGCCTTTGCCTGACTCTCTTGTACTGCGTACCCTCTTGTTGCTGACCCGGATAGTCTGACTCTCCTTGCTGTTTGTTCCAGTGTCTGTCCGTTTGTTAGTCCCGGTGATCCCCTTCCTTAGTGAGTGTAGGGACCGTCGCTCAGTTGTCGCCCTGGGAAGTTAGCCCAGGGGGGCAAGTAGGTAGGGACAGGGGTTGCTGGTATCTTCAGGGACTTCCAGTTTTCCGGACCCCGAGTCCTGACAAACCCTTTTACTGCTGGTGTATTTTCCGGTGCTGACCAGCTGATAACTCTTTATCCTGATCATAGCATAATTGGTGATTGCTGAATCAAATCCAGACTTTGAGCTTAGTAGGATTCTTGGGGTAACCTATTCATTCACCAGGCCACAGTTGGGTTGCTTTCAACTTAATTGGCCACTTGCTCTTGACTTTTGAAGGATCTATGGGTTAGGGGAAGGTCAATAGGTCCTTCTTCTTCAGCAGGCATCTTGTGATAGACCTCATTCTTGTGCACTTTTTGTGATTCACAGCAAAATCTATTACTTTTATGGCTATGTATTCCAATCTCTACGACAACCTCATGAATAGTCTTCATGTCAACACATACTCGGCGACTTCACACCTATCTTTATGTCAAATCGAAATAACCTTCTTGGTTGACAAACACAAAGACGGCTCGAGGTAGAGAGAACACAGCCATTTCTTATATAGCTGCACAAACAAGTTAGTCTACAAAGGACTATATTATTTTATGTAAACCCATTTATAAGTTCAGTGCGCGGTGAAGAATGAGATGAAGAATACACAGTCTATAGATCATATGTAATAATGTTACCTCTGTTACATATTCACGAGTTCCCTCTCTCCCGTCCCTAAATCTCAACGGAACGTAAGCACAAAATAAGATAAAGACAAGGTTCCAAAGGCAGCGGTGAGCATGGCTTGAGTTAATAAAACAGCCTTTTGCAGACGCTACAGCCCAGTCTCGTGAAACATTAGAACCAAGACGAGTCATTAGTTTTACAATGTGATGCATCAGTAAAAGATCTTACAGCAACACTAATACAGGAAAAACATCCTGTAGCGATTGCTAGTCAGGCTCAAGCAATCTCCCAGAGAGAGAGAAAGTATGTCAAATTGAAATGGTACCGCTAGCTGTGCTATTTGGAAGGAAGTCATTTCGCAGCAATACATATGGCTGATATGTAGAGATGTACTTGAATCTCATGCCACTGGCTAAAATCACAAAGGCTCCCTCATTGAACCTTCCAAAGCAGTTAAATCTCGAGATTTGTATGAATGTCAGAAAGGATAGCAACTGCAATGACTTACATATTGCTAACTCACTAAGTAGGGCTTATCTCCCTAATACAAATAAAAAAAGAGCAGAAAAAGACTGAGCCCATAAATATGGATGATTCCTCCGCGGCAGCAGAGGAGATGGTAATAGAAATAACAAATAATCAGTAAAAAAAAGGGATAAGCATAAGAAAGCACTCAAAGTAGTATAATATTATATCAGAAGACATTAGTCATTAGAAGTGTTGGGTTGTATTTGGAAATCTTGGCACGGGGTCCTCGGAGATTGTGTTAAAAATTACTCATTTTTTTGAAGGGGGTAGATATAATGATCTGCTTTTTTTTTGAGAAGCAGTAATTTCCTATTCTTGGGTTGTGTCAATGAACGGATGCGGATTCGCATTGCCGCACATTGATTTGGTTTTGGGTTAAACCTGGAGGCAGCACTTGGAGTATACGGGTATTCACCCTTTACTCTACCAGTTGGGATCTGGGCTTTGCTGTGGAGCCCCCAGGCTGTTACTCACAGAAGTAGTCTCAGTTGTGTGGCTGCTGGTGCTACACAAGACCAAGGTTTATTGCATGAGGGTGTGAATAGAGACATAACCAGAACACTCAGCCAAGGTCAAGGCAGGCAGCTGACAGAGAGAGTAGCCAAAGTAGCCTAAAAAATAGCCAAGGTCAGGGATAGAAAAGTCAGAATAGTCAGTAATAAGTAGGAGTCAGAAGACCAAGAGACCACATGATCAGGATTGCACAACAGGTGAAACCAATTTTTTAGGCATACTCTTTGCGAGTAGGATGTCTGATATACCCAGGGCTGACAGGGAATAGGTTGGGGACAATTTAACAAAGCGGACACTGGACATTTAGGTATTATATGAGGAAGGGAGTGCATGCCTGCCTTGGGATGACATGGTGTCTGGTGCAGGAAAGTGAATGGAAACCAGCAGCAGGGGAGCCAAGATGGTGGCTGAGGCAGAGTGCTGTGACAGGTTCTTAAAGGGTATTTCTATCTCAGCCTTTCATGGCATATCCCATGATGTCTCATGAAAGTCTGATAAATGGGGGTCCCACCTCTCAGGCCTTTATTTATCTCTAGCTCTAGCCCTCAGTGTCCCCAGCTCGACTGACTGTGGTGGTGGACGGGACTTATGGAAATAGCAACACTATGCTGATTGTCAGGGCCCCTTTCCACAGGCAAGGCAATTTCTCATTTTTTGTGTGATGCGAGAGTGAGTGAAAACGCATGATTATGAAATCAATAAATTTTAATGGTTTCATTCTCATTTGCAATGTTTTCAGTCCAGCGATGCGGTGTGAAAAAAAAAATTGCAGCATGCCCATTCTTTTTTCGATATCTCCTATTGATTTCAACGGGACCGGCGGCGGCAGCGCTGGCCCCATGGAAAGTAATGGGAGAGAATTCCTCAGATGTGAAACCCCTGGATGCTGTCACATCCAGGGCCTTCAGCTTGTTGTCAATGGGGCCGGCGGTATCAGCACCGGTCCCATTGAAAACATAGGTAGAAGATCACGCTCCTCTGCCACTGCTGTGACAGCTGTGGCATGGGATTCCTTCATCTCCGTGGGGAGTTCCCTCATCACTGAACACTATGACAGCATCCAGAGGTTGACAACAATGGGCAATACCGCAAAAAAAATGGGCATGCTACGATTTTTTTATGTTTCACACAGCATCGCTGGAGTAAAAACATGGTCAACGAGAATGAAACCATTGAAAATCATTGGTTTCATAATCATGCATTTTCAGTCACTCTCGCATCGCAGAAAAACACGTGATTCCCTCACTAGTGGAAAGGGAACCTTAGTGTAGAATGGACTTGCCGAGTGTGGAACACCCGTCAGTTGACAGACGTCAACACCACTGGTCCAAGGTTAACTTTAATGTGGTTGTAAATCCAATCCACCACCAAATCCCTGGGAGGCATCCTGGTGCATAAGGAGAGCATCATGGGGGGTCCGCAGGGTATGACGCTACCTCGGTCATGGAAACAAGCAGAGTTAAATGTAAAAAATACCATACGAAAAACTTGGACTCTCAAACCAGCATATTGGGGTTACTGTGAGCCGACCTGGATTATAGAGGAGTCCCATCCATTTAGCGGACTCCTCTACAAAGTAAGTGAAAAATCTGTCTTTTCCATTTTTGTCTCATATTTCCCACATTACTAACCCACCAGGAGCATGGGGATTCTTTACATTTACCTCTGCTTGACTATGCTGTTTGAGTAAGGCCTCATGTCCACAGGAGGGTTGGATTCCATGGGTGGAAGCCCGCTGCGTAATCCCACCCTGCCCGTGGCCCATCCAGATTCTCTGCGTGGTTGTGTGGGTCTTCCACTTTCTCCTCCATGGATGTCAACTGGCTCGCCGCCGCACATTCGCAGTGGAGTATTTTCTTTTAAATCACCTGCTTTCCCATGGGATCTATGGCACATCTGCAGTGACAGCTGCGGCTGTGTTGCAGATCAGACGGCTTCCATTCACTTCAATGGAAGCCGTCCATACGTGAGCCGCAGCAAAATGTAGCATGCTCTGATTCGTTTTTCGGACCAGAGGGTCAGCAAAACAAATCCGCATGCTTTAATTGAGCTGCAGACGCCGACGTCTTCCTATGGGCGGCTTGAACTTCAGATCATCTGCAATTCAAACCCACCCGTGGACATGAGGCCTAACTCCCAGAAAAGTCAATGGGCATTACACAAGCAAGTGGGCAAAGTGGGCTGCACTGTTTCAGCGACTAATATAAAAAGCTTAGCTAACTGTGCTACGCTGTTTCTTCAGTGCCCATTGACCTCCATAGCATTGCCTGCACGGGTGCTTCCATAACTCCCAAGCATCCTCTGCCACAATATTTAACTGGACCAGGAGTAGTGGGAGAAGAACAAGATATATGGTGTGGATGCTAGTTTCAGACATCTCTCGTATATCCCGCAATTTGGTGGCTGGATCATGGGTTTGTAAAGGTCAAAGGTCTGACTTACGACCTCCTACCTGGGTTAACCACTTCATCTTGTCTAAGGGATTTCTGCAAACCTTTACACCTTTCTTCCTCTCCTCTTCTAGCATTTGGCCCTGTACATGTCCCTTGTGAGACTAACAAAGGACCCTCTGGTTAACCCTTTCCAGTCCAATTTTGGATTCAGGGTTTCCCAAAAGGCTTTCTTTTTTTGCTGTTATACAACAGTGCCATCTGCTGGCTAAAGCCAGTGTGTGTGCGCCAGAGAGGCTCCAACAGCAGAGTGGCTGGGAATAGACGGTAGGAATACCCTGTCGGACGTCTTTTGACATTGGAGCTGTACAAGCTTCAATCAGAATGTAGGAAGACGTCAGACAGTGGATTGGAAAGGGTTAAACCCCTTCCCAGGAATGTGATACCAGTGCCGTCTTTGATTCACTATAGTATAATAGAATATGCCTGACTAAACATATTTACTGTCTCCTTTTACCCCATATGCCCTCAGGGGCTACGTCTTATGGCTTCTTGTTCTTAGTTTTCCCGTACTCCTTGATCTTAGCTGACAAGTAAAAGCCCCCTCCTCCTAAGTGCAGCAAACAATACATATCTCCTTTTCACCATTATCCGCCATTGGTGGATAATGATGTCTCTTCAGGTATCACTGGCTTTGTGCTTTTCTATGTCATTTTTCTTGTTGAAGGTTTTCAGTAAGACAACCTCAATTTTCTTCTATGCACTTACTTAATGATCATCGTTTAATATCTAAAATAGCCTAAAATAACTTTACCGGAATTCTTCTCCATGGACGTCTTCGACATTGAGTATGTTGCATGTCCTTGTGATGTATTTAAACTCACATCCTACAGTCTACGGCGGGGAAACGTCTTGAAAAGGTGCTTTTTAAAAGAAGGCTTGTGGATTAATGTATAGAAAAGCTGTTACTTGGCGAGGATCTAACTTTGTGCGGTCTCTGACCAATTGATCTTATGCTGCGTGGACATTTTGCTCTTTAACTAGCCCACTACTTCCTGAATCCTGCAATATGTTTCCATGTCCCCGTGAAATCCGATTTAGAACAGCAGTAAATGGATTTGTAATATGATAAATTACATTGCAATCACTGGGGTATATACAGGACTTGGCTCTCTTATTCCTGCTGATCAGGAAAAAAAAACGTCTTCTTGTTGGAGGATTAAGATCTCTGATGACATCACACAAGTGCCCCAAGTCTTTGGATGGTTTCGATATTGTTACACTTTTTGCTTTCCTTTTTATATTCTTTAATGTTAAATACTCTTGTAGCAGAGTCGCTAGAAAAATCTATAATGCTTGGAGAGATCACTGGCAAAAGAAGAACCGGCTGCCAAAGAACACGATGACTGATAGTGTCAAAGCTGATACTGGCATGGATATCACACAACTGAAAGAAGCCAAGAAACATGGAGGGAGGGAGCCTTTAGGGTCACCGAGGGTCGTGAATGACTAAACAGCTAACAACAACAACACTCTTGTAGAAAAAAAAAGGCAAAAGTATTATGGAGGTGATACCTTAATGAGCGAGCATATGGACATATGTAAGAGTGGTTGAGTTTAGTCTGAAGATGTAAGCAGCGGACAAGCCCTGGAGCCTCCTGATCGGAAGTCCAAGTGCCCACTTAGTCCGGACCATCAAGCAGATGGAGTGCTGGTTGTTGACTGGTTGTATTGCTAAGAGAGAGTGAGGAAGACTACCACGGAGACTGTGAGTGCATATCATTGTGAACTGTAGAGTGTGTCCATGGAGCCATGCCAAGCCTGTTGAGTATTGTAAGAGACTGGAACTGAATCCTGAAAAGACTGACAAGGCGGTGTAGGGTTGCCAAGTTCTAGAGTGAGGGCTTAAGTACATGGGTGAGTATTTGTCCCATTATGTGGCCGCGATAATCACAGCCACATAATGGGACGAGATGAAACCATTGATTTCAATGGTTTTGTTTTGATTAGCTCTTTTCTCTGGTGGGAATCATACGACTTGCCCTATCTTTCCCGCATGTAGACAACACTTCGTACGGGAAAGATCAGGCAGGACCTATCTTCCCATTTTTTTTTTTTGCAAACTCCTGTGGTATGGTGTGAAGTTTGAATGGCCAGAGTGAAAACAAAACCCCAATTATGCACAACTACACTCCGTAGTGGCGAGCGTAGTTGCGCATGCGACCATCTGAAAGCGCCCACAGGTTGCAAATATTGGAACTGCGTAGTAAAGTTCTGAAACTGAGTGCCAAGTTAAAATACACTGCACTGCTAATTTGCTGCCAAGTAAATATTGCCACAGCTTGTGCTCCGTCCCTTAGGCTACCTGCTTTGTAGGGTTCCACAGGCGGCCTAGTTTAGTATTTAAAGGGGTTTTCCGGTTAAATACTATTGATGACCTATAATCAGGATAAGTCATCAATAGTTGATCGGTCAGGGTCCCGAACAGCGGAAGCCAGCTGATCAGCTATTGATGACCTATCCTAATGATAGGTCATCAATAGTATTTAACTGGAAAGCCCTTTAAGGCCTCGGTCAGACGACCGTTTTTTGCCGCGATTTGCGGATGCGCATGCGATCTGTGCATATATAGAAACATTGCTTCGCAATGGGATCGGTCACATGGCCGCTTTTTATGCGGATGTCCGATAAATTATAGGACACGACGAATCGCAGATCGCGCCTATCTGCGCTCTGCGATTCCTTGTGTTCTATATATGCGTTCAATGGGGTCGGCGGCAGCAGCGCCGACCCCATTAAGAACATATACTATAAAGATCATTCTCCTCTGCCACAGCTGTAACAGCTGTGGCAGAGAAGAACAATGTTCGCCCATTGAATTCAATGGAGCCGGCAATACAGCCGGCTCCATTGAAAGCAATGGGCTGCCGGCGAGCGCAGGATGAATTTTCGGGAAGGGCTTAAAAATATAAGCCCTTGCCTGAAAACCATCCAAAAATGTGTAAAAAGAAAAAATATATGTATATACTCACCTTGTCCCTGGAGCCGGAGTTCAGCCGCGGCTGGCCGGCAGTTCTCCTGAACTACTCTGTGTAGTATTCAGCAGGCGGGGATTTAAAATCCCCGCCTGCTGAATGGGCTGCCTCTGATTGGTCATAGCCCTCACCAATCAGAGGCAGCTCTCACTCACCCATTCATGAATTCATGAATGGGTGAGTGAGTGCTGCCTCTGATTGGCTCAGCGCAAGGACCAATCAGGGGCAGCTCTCAGCTATTGAATGACAGCTGAGAGCTGCCCCTGATTGGTCCCTGCGCTCAGCCAATCAGAGGCAGCACTCACTCACCCATTCATGAATTCATGAATGGGTGAGTGAGAGCTGCCTCTGATTGGTGAGGGCTGTGACCAATCAGAGGCAGCCCATTCAGCAGGAGGGGATCTTAAATCCCCGCCTGCTGAATACTACACAGAGCAGTTCAGGTGAACTGCCGGCCGGCCGCCGCTGAACTCCGGCTGCAGGGACAAGGTGAGTATATATATATTTTTTTTTTTACACATTTTTGGATGGGTTTCAGGGAAGGGCTTATATGTTTAAGCCCTTCCCGAAAATTCATCCTGCGCTCGCCAGCAGCCCATTGCTTTTTAATGGAGCCGGCTGTATTGCAGGCTCCATTGAATTTCAATGGGCAGACAGCGCTCCTTTGATCGGGCCCGTTTCGCCGAAAACGCTGCTAGCTGCAGATTTTTCGGTGAATCATCGGCCCCGGTCATGCGATTTGCGGATGCGCATCCGTCATGCGATCCGCAAATCGCGGCAAAAAACGGTCGTCTGACCAAGGCCTAAGGGTGAAGTCAGATGAGCAATTTATTTTGCATGCCTATGTGCGCAAAAAAATGTGCTCCATGCATGTTTAAAATGCGCGTGACCGCAGCTCCATGCCCATTGCTTTCAATGGGGCTGGAGCTACTGCCGCCCCATTAAAAGAAATGGGATGCCGGCAACCATCACAGTGATTTTTGGGAAAGGGCTTGAAACATAAGCCCTTCCCTAAAAATCATCCCTAGCTGCTGTAAAAAATAAAAAAAATATATATAAATCACCTCTCTGCCGCTGTTCATTGAATTCAATGAATGGCTCAGCGCTGCTTCTGATTGGTTAAGCACTGTGACCAATCACAGACAGCGCTTAGCTGTCATTCACTGAATGGCTGAGCGCTGCCTGTGATTGACTGAGTGCTTAGCCAATCAGACACAGCCCTTTCAGGAGGCGGGGATTTTTAAATCCCCAGCAGGAGAACAAGCTGTGGAAGAGCAGAAGAGTGTCGGGGAAGCCAGCGACAAGACACGCTGGAGCCCCGACAGTGGCGGAGAGGTCATGTATTTTTTTATTTTTACACCAGCTTGGGGTGATTTTCAGGGAAGGGCCCTTCCCTGAAAATCACTGCGGGGGTTGCCGGCATCCCATTGCTTTCAATGGGACTGGCAGCAGTAGCGCCGGCCCCATTGTAAGCAATGGGATGGCAGCGCAGTCCTCCTTTGCCACAGCTGTGCTGTCACAGTGTTCAGGGATGAGGGGACTCCCCGTGGAAAATGTTTCTGCACAGCATGGACTTTCCTGGGGCACGGATGTCCTATCTTTTGCAGGTACAAGTATTTTGTGTCAGTAAAAGATGGACATGTGAACACATCATATCGAACCAATGTTCTATCAGACACACTTTTTTTGTGCATATGGGTGCGTGCAAAAAATGCTCATCTGACTTCACCCTAATGAAGCAGCAATTTGGGGGATTTTTTTTCTGCTTTTCAAAAGCCATAACTTTTCACCTTTTTCGCCAATAAAGCCTTGCTTTTTGTTACAAAAGTTGTGTTTATAATGCTGACACTTTGAGGTAAATATATTGCATAACTTTTATTCATTTTTATTTTTAGAGGACAGGGTGAAAAAAAACACAGCAATTCTGTCTTTTTTACGGTATTCAGCCTGTGGTGGAAATACTATGATTTTTTTCCCGAAGATTGTTTTGATTACAACTATGCCAAATTAATAGTTTTCTTTTTTTTTCTACTTTTGCAGAACAAAAATGTCTTATTTTGTAAAATAATAATTCACTTTTGGTATCGCTGCATTCAAAGACCCAGGACCTTTTTTTTTCCATTTACAGAGTTTTGTGAGGCTTTGATTCGTGCAGGATAATTTGTAGTTTTCATCGTTGGTTTTATGGCCACCTAACACTTTGTAAGCATTTTTCATTTCAGTATTTTATCCTTTTTAATTGGGATAAATAATGCACTAATTTCACTGTACGGGTCATTATGGATGTGGCAATACCAATTCTGCTATGTTTTACTGTTTCTTTTTATATCCTTGTACTTGGACATGTGACCTTATGGCGACTATGCTGCAATATTTCTGCATTGCAGTGTCTTATGTCTATTCTTTCACATCAACAGCCATGGA
Source organism: Eleutherodactylus coqui (assembly GCF_035609145.1). Taxonomy (NCBI): domain Eukaryota; kingdom Metazoa; phylum Chordata; class Amphibia; order Anura; family Eleutherodactylidae; genus Eleutherodactylus; species Eleutherodactylus coqui. The sequence continues at coordinate 18,053,619 of NC_089840.1, read as the reverse complement.
AGGCCTGGAGGGCATTATCAGGGCTTCGGCTGCATTGCAACCCATCGGCCCTCCATGAGCACATTACGGGATTGAAGTTATTTCTGATTATGAGTAAGAGCCTAGTGCGAGAGGCTTGAAATGCGTATAATTGTTTCTTACTCCTATCTTTCTGCTCCTAAAGGAAGCTTTTAAATAAGTCAGAAATTTAAAACTTGACTTTCATTCCGAGTACTAGAAGAAATCTTGTGTTTTAGATGTGGATTTCCCCGTGGCTGGACAGCTTTTCCTTCCCTGCGCCATGTTTTCAGGTTTGTTGGATTGTGTCCAGTGTAAGCTGGTTCTACTTCTTTTTTTGGACAATCCAGCTGGCACCCACGTGTGATGGCATAAGCACAGCCCAAGAGTTCATGCCATCACTGCTCCTGTGATGGTACTTTCTCAATCCCACATACAGAATGCTAAAACCAGTAATTCACCACTAACAGCTTTCCTATTTGTGGGATCTTCTGGGCAGGTGGATTAAGAGACAGCACACGTATTGCAATAAACTATAATAGTCTTTACTCAGCAACTGAATTAGAAGTCCAGTCTTTCTAACTTGGCAAAAAGTTTTTACATTTTGGAACATGGGTTCAGTACTTGGTAACACTGTCTTTACCTTTCAGACCTCACAGCATGAAGTCGTCTTCTCTTATATTCTCAACACAGATAGCATGGCTCTTGGAAATCACTCAATGGTATGCAGTCTGTCTTTCTGGTCCACCCTGTCAGCGGTTCAGCAGGTCGACGACCAAGGCTTCCATAGCTCACATGTCATGTTGATCAAACCAAACAAGTAAAACTCTGTTTCGGGTCACTCTTTGCTAAAAGTTAGGTTACGCACAAACCCAAACCGAGTTTTGAGTAAAGCTCTACTCGTTCAGTTCACTCAACATTGTCCTGAGCACTGGTGTATAGCACTGTCTAAGAGCCACAAAAGCCCTGCATAGCCCTCTCAGAGTGTTATACAGAACTTATATGGTTCTTAAACACCAGTTTTAGTGTTTTTGGTTAACTTCTGGTACAGTTCAATCCAATTTGGGAGATACTACATTTTTCGCCAAGGTTTGGTGAACCAACTGATCCGAACCTTTCAAAAGTTTGATCATCACTACTTACCTGATCCCTAGGATCCAGGGTTTCGTTTAGTACAGTTATTTCAGCTGCAGCTGATCTCTCAACAGGCTCCAAGGTGTATTCACAACTATAGACTACACCCAACCTTTAACAGACTTCTTGTGCACCACAGTAGACACAGCAACTACCAAGAAGAGGCTTGTGTGCCTCACTCCACCATTTGTACCATACACAAGCACCACCCTGCTGGGCGAGACATGTCCTACGATTCGTCCACAGACTACTGATCCAACCAACATGGTGACTGGTCATGAATGGACACCAACCTCTGCTAGATAATAAACATCAGCCACAATACAATAGTCAATAGTAACCGTGATATTTACTTTTTTGCTCCAGGCTTTCAACCCGGTCCCTTTTAGATATTGCTAAGAGAAAAAAAAATAAAAAATACTCCACGATTTACTGACACTGATCTCTGTAGTATATTTGCTTACCACACGTGCTGCTGTATTCATCAGAACCATCTGGACAGTCAGACAATCCATCACAATAGCGAGACTCTTCTACACATGTTACAGTGTCATTACACATTTTCTGGGAGGGCAGACAACGTACTGCGGAAAAAATATGACAAAAAACATTTCAGTTAGCATTTTATTACCATCTGTAAATGAAGTTCCAGATTTGATTTTTTTAATAACTGCCATGTATCTAATTATAATTTTTTTAATGATTTTGTAAACTCCATTAACTCCGTCCCACTGCAGCCATTTTTGCTTAATTTTGTTTTATTTTTCATCATTACTTTAAAAAAATAGTATTTTATTTTTCAAAGAACAGAGCCACGTAAGGACTTTTTTTTGTAGGGCGAGTTGTATTTTTCAGTGGATTCATACAATGTATCATATAACGTATTGAAAGCTTTTAAAATTGTCAAAGTAGGTGAAAAGGAAAAAAAATGGAGGATGGGGGGGCATTGGGCATTTCAAGTGCCATAAACATGAAATGTTATCTTTAATCCGTGGGTCAGTATGATTACAGTGACTATTTAATATTAAAAATGTTGTACTACTTAAGAAATGTATACATATATATATAAAATTATTATTATTATTATTATTATTACTTTTTTTTCCAATGCTTTTTGTCACCTTTTTATGACCCCATAATTTTATTTTTCTCTCAGTGAGCCAGTGCGAGGTCTTGTTTTTTGTGGGGCGATGTACAGTTTCTATTGGTATCATTTTGGAGAGCATACAACTTTCTGATTGGTTTTTATTCAACATTTTCTTAGAGATATGGTGAACAAAAAATCTGCAATTCTGGCATTATGTGATATTTTTAATAATCTGAACTTTTATGAATGTGGGAATACCAATGTATTTATTTTTTGATGTGATAACTGGAAAAGGTTTGAAAAAGTGTAATATTTTTTAAGATATATTAATAATAATAAACAAAAATATGATTAATTTATTTAATCTTTTAGGGGACTTGAACAAGTGATAATCTGATGCTGTGTACAATACACAGCAATACTTCAGACATTCCAGCCCTGGGCAGAGCTTTATCGGCAAACCTCAATGGCAGCCCTGGAGGCCTTCACAAGGCCCAAAGATGCCATAGGAAGCCAATGGCAGCCCACAATTCCATTGTGGCCAGGCCATTGGGGTGACAGAGGAAGCCCCTTCCCTCAGTCGAGCTGTTTAGATGATGCTGTCATTATTGACAGCAGCATCTAAAGGTTTAACAGCCAAGTTATCTTTGATCCTAGATGTTATGGCTAGGTATCTGCTGTCTAAGACAGCCAACACCCACCTTGTATGCAGTGGGCCTGGCTCCTAAACCAGCTTCATACATTGAGACCTGGCTTGTGTAGTATATGTACAGCACACGTTGGTATGGGATTAAATATTGATATAAAAAATAAGATGAAGTACCCATTTCATCTCTCTATTGAGTGTGCACCACACCAAGATATATTGTATATCATATTTTAGTATAAAGAGAGATGGAGTAGGTTCAAAGATGGGCCATTAGATTGTTTAAGGGCTCATTCAGCTTGGAAAAGACATGTCTTAGAGGTGATCTCATTTACATGCATCAATCCTAAAGATCATTAATAAAGAGAGAAAAAAAGTTGGGCCTAACATGGGACCCTATGAAACCCCACTGCAATTTTGAGTATGTACCACGCCAGGCTTGATGTGTGGTCAGTAGAAATAAATGGTGCAAGATATGATCTTCCCATGGACTGGCGAAAGGATCAGGGGACATTCATTATATCTGCAGGAAAGGGAATTTGTGGATCTTAATAAGAAAGTTAGACTACTCTAACTGTAAAGAAATCTATGGAATGCCCAGCACTACGTGGTAGAAATGGTGGGGGCAATGACAACATTTTAAAAAGAGCTAGATGCTTATGTAATAACTAAAGGTAAAAATGGTTATAAATAATCTTACAAAAATAATGATGTATAACGGATGAAAAAGGTAGAACTTGATGGACATGTGCCTTTGTTCAACCTATTATAACACAGCAGGTATGGACACACTGTGTCACTGGCTGATTTGGATTTAGGCTACTCTTAAGGGATTCTTACAGGAGTTCCCAGGTTTTCACCTTGTAATCCCTTTTGAGGGATCTGGCCTTTTCTGCATGGAACCCCCAATGTTGTTTCACCAGGAGTAGTGCCAGTGCAGTGACAGGTGACCTAAAAAAGGCCAAAAAGCACCAGAGAGTAGCGCCAAAGGGACATGCAAGGAAGTAGTTAGTATAACAGACTGAGCACAGGACAGGAACAGCCAGAGTTCATGCAATATGGTAAATCAGGCAGGGTGTAAGGCAAGACATAGTCAGAAAACAGGCCAAAATAGTAGCAGCAGCATAGTTTGGGAAAGCTAGAGACACAGGTGAGGGCCAAACTGGATAGCAAGCAGAATATTGCAACTCTTTCACTAGGAACCTTTTGCTTGAGCACTCTCCAGGGGGTGGGTGGGGGTTCCATTAAATAACCTAGGAAGTGTCTGGACAGGCTGGGGACAAGAAATCTGGGTAAGCGTGCTTGACTCCTAACCCCTTAAGGACCTGTAAATTTACAGCGCTTGGTCCTGGGCTTTAATCCCGCATGACAGCAAAAATGCAAGATTAAAGCCCCTGCTCCTGCAATCAAGCAGGAGCAGGTCCACTTGTCAGCTGTTACTCACAACGGAGAACCCGGAAGAGAAGAGAGAAGCAGTTTTTAACCCCTTCTACCTTCTCCTTACCCAGGTACATAGCGCTCAATGAGTGCTACGTACTATGAAGTGAAAGTATTACTTCCACTATGCAAACCAACAATCACATAACCATCGGGTCTCCCTGTTACAGCAGAAGTGCAGGGTCCTAGCAGACCCCGATCATCTCTTCCAGTGACTATTGTCACTACAGGGGGATGTTTAACCCTGTAACTGGGGCTCCTATTGATGCCCCAGCTACAGTGCAAAAGTATGAAATACAAAAAATAACGACCATCTGAATGACCCCAGAGGTCTTATATGACATCATTGGAGTCATAGATGGTAAAAAAAAAATTGTTACGTAAATAAGTTTAAAAAATTAGAGAATAAAAGAAAAATATAGGCATAAAGAAGAAAAAGACCCAAAGCTGACGCAACCAAACCGTTGTTATATGTGCCTTGTAATCTAAGACCATACATATTATATATCAAAACGTCCAGAACAAACTGAGGAACCCATTCCCATATTTTATTTTAGCGTTAATTTACTAATTTTAAAAAACAACATTCAACAATCAATTTGTTAAGCCTTTTACACCCAAGAAAACTAAAAAAAAAACTGAAAAAAGTCAGTGAAAAAGATATTAAAAAATAGTCCTATATTTTATAGAAAAAGAAAACACAGCAAAAATAATTTTGGTAGCTGAAGGAAATAAAATAGGGTAGTAAAACCGCCAAGTGGGTAAAATTCCTTAAAAGTGTCTTAAAGGGTTAAGAAGAGGGCCAAGCTTGGGGAGACATTTGTAAGGATAGTGCAACATTTCCGGCACGGAAGACCTAGAGGATGCCAATGACCATGAGTGGCGAGAGGCGGCGATAGAAGAGACCATATCACCAATGTAACTATGGGAAAGTTTCAATGAAGGTAAAAAAAAAAATCATTAATCCCGGTATATTCTAACCGCGGTCTGTAGACAGTGACCGAGAATCCCATTACACGATTCAGTATTGACTCTTTCAAAAATAAAAGTGCCATAACCACGACGGACTTAACGGGCCTTTCATCTTATCTGGACTATTTATATAAAACTTGGCTCACACCACCGAATCATTATATCGAGCAAAACAAGAAAACACAATTATATTAAGACGTGTGCTTAATTTTCAGTCATTAAAGAAGAAACATTTTGGCCATTTGTTCTGTTAGTAAATGGTTGCCTAGCAAACAACGACTCTGAAGAGGCACTTTATATGACACAGATATGAGGGGAACATGAAGCATGATTAGCCTTTTTATGGCGGTAAATAAGCCGTCATTGTAAACATTGGTTTTAGTTGAAAAGTTGTAATAGAAATAATTGCTGGGTTGTTAATACTAACAATATGTGGAAGAAGAATACATTACAGTGAAATCTCCCTAAACGAGCATCCCTACCAGAATACCCCCACCACCACCACCACACACACCATCCCAACCAGATTTACCCCACCAATATAGTCCATGGAAGATCCTCCTCTTAAAGCCAACCACCCCCTTTTCCAACTAAAGACCAGTTTTTGGAATGTTTTTTTCGACAGGAACATAAAAAAGTAGGATTTTAATGCAACATGAATCATTTGGATACGGATCTGCATCACCGGACCTGAGCGAGAAGGAGGAGACCACTGGTGTGGCCCATCGGGGGAAAGAAGTTGACGGTATCACACATTGCAACAGAGATTGTGGGATGAGAAGCATTTCCAACACCAAAGAGTATCGGATGAGAGGAATAAGACATCAGAGAAGGGAAAGGTCAAGGTCACGTACTTGCTCAACAGCCAACACACTAAACAGCTAAGACAGTTGCTAAACTAAGGAACCTGCAGACTTCCCCTGGTTTCAAGGCTAGCTATGCGTTTTTCAAGCATAGCCAAACACTTGTGCACCTAGTTGATCGCAGTAAGAAGCAGACAGCTACGTTCTCACTGAAGTGGCCAGACATCAATTGGACTTTGGCCTGCAATACCAATTCAGGCTATTGCAGTAAGAACGCAATTCCAGCAGAAATGAGCTCAGTAAATGAGCACATTGACCTAGAGAACAGCTGATTGGTGGAGGTCCCATACAACAGACCCTAGTCTATCTACTATTGATGACCTAACCTGAGGCTAGGCCATCAATAGTTTGCAACTGGACAACTCCTTTAAATAGCTCAACACAACTGATATAGTAAGTGGTTTCTCCAAGTTCACCACAAAATGACTTTTACTGACTAGTGCACTTTCAGAATTATTTACCCCCCCCCTTCATGACAAGCATCTTTAGTACACAGTAGAGCACCTTTTGTGGTTCTGACCCACTGCAAACATGATACATTGCCAGACAGCAGCTTCTGGCAGTGTTTCTGAGGAATCTTACTCCATTCCTGATGGACAGTGGCCTCCAGTTCATTAATATTCTTGGGTTACGTGCTGCAGCCGCCTTCTTCACATCCTACCAAGGATTTTCTATCAAATTCAAGTTACATGACTGTGATAGCCAATCCAGAATCTTTCAGGATTACTTCTGAAACCAAGCCTTGGTGGATTTTGAAGTAGGCTTGGGATCATTGTCCTTTTGGAAGGTTTGAACACGCCAACACTTCAGCTTCCTCGCAGAAGCCATGATGTTTTCTCCTAGGATTTCCTGATACTTGATTAACTCCATCTTGTCCTCCACACACTGCAGGTTTCCAGCGCCAGAGGCAGTAAAGCAGCCCCAGAGCATCACCGAGCCACCGCCTGCTTCACTGTAGGCAGGGGGTTCTTTTCAGTGTATGCTTCCTTCTTCCTCCTCCAGACATACCGTTGATCCAGAGTCCCAAAAAGTTTCAATTTTGTTTCTTTGCTCCACAGAACAGAATCCCAAAATTTCTGTGGCTTATTTATACAGTTTTGAGCATATTAGTGGTGACTTTTCTTGTGCTTTTGGGTCACTAGATGTGAATGTTTTCAAGTTTGGACATGAAGCCCTTCAGTGCTTAGTATGTACTTTACTATGTGTAGTGTACAGAAGTTATTGTGCACATGTGTTGTAGAAGTTTCTGGATGGCCTATGTAGTCTTGTGGTTCTGTGTTTTTCTACGGTCATCTATGTGTATGAATATGATGTGTATTGCACCTTTGCAACACTGAATGGGTTACTGTCTGGGATATGTCTGGAAAAGTATCTGTTTGTATGTAAGGTGACCTCGTTATATATGTATGTGAGTGCAAGGTGTATGAGAGAGGTCTTTTCTTTTAGTTTCTGGCTGTTCCCTTGGAGAGAGAAAGAGACCCTGACATGTACTCAGATACCTTTTGTCTGAGTACAAGAAGAGATGGAAGAGGCTGAGAGGATATTCCATTAATGCCGCAAACCCCTTCTTCTCCTTCCCCCTCTTTTGTTAGAGTACAAGTGGAGTTTGTCCACCATGCGGTGAGGTGAAAAGGTTGCAAAGATCTGTGAGAGTAGACTGGTAGAGAGTTTGTGAAGTTTCTCAAGAGTCAGTGTTCGGGACCAGGGAACAACAGTTAAGTCACACTGTTTCTCCCGTGTTTCCTCCCTGTCGCTTCACGTGTTCTGAACCCTCACTATTTTTGCCAGTGGATGTAAAGTGGACTGTTGTGAATTGTTATTTTAAGTTTCTCAGTAATTGGCTTCACCAAACGTTCCCGGTTTGGCCTTTTGAATTCTACCCCTTGCGTGGACTCTTATTTCCTGGAGAGATCACCATGGAGGAAGGAATGGTGGCGTCATGAGTGACAAGAATGACTCAGGTGATCCACGTTGAGGTTCCCTATTTAATATGGTCTGCCCACGCCCCTTGGACGTGTCCCTAGTTACACTCCAGGTGGGCGATGGTATATCCACCATGACAAGTGAACTACTCTACCCCCCTAGGGCTGGGGTAGAGTAGTTCAATCTCCTAGGCTGGGGCCCACCCCTCGGATGCTGCATATGCAAACAGAAACCTCAGTGCCTGTTGCCACCAAATCGTACTGCAGATCTTCTGCAGTCACTTAAGAGTTTTTGATTACCTACCACCCTAGGAATCTAGTAGCAGTTCGTGAAAGCTTCATCTTTTTCCAACATCCAGCTAGTGTAGCCAGCGTCCCTTTACCTTTTGTCTTGCAAACTGCTTCTAGCTATATCTCTAGGAACATTTAGGGCCTTTGCCATCTTTTTGTATCCTTTTCCTTTTTTTGTACAAGACATTGATCTCTTCTCTTAAAGGAGATGTCCCGAGGCAGCAAGTGGGTCTATACACTTCTGTATGGCCATAATAATGCACTTTGTAATATACATTGTGCATTAATTATGAGCCATACAGAAGTTATAAAAAGTTTTATACTTACCTGCTCCGTTGCTAGCGTCCTCGTCTCCATGGTGCCGACTAATTTTCGGCCTCCGATGGCCAAATTAGCCGCGCTTGCGCAGTCCGGGTCTTCTCCTCTTCTCTATGGGGCTCCGTGTAGCTCCGTGTAGCTCCGCCCCGTCACGTGCCGATTCCAGCCAATCAGGAGGCTGGAATCGGCAATGGACCGCACAGAAGCCCTGCGGTCCATGAAGACAGAGGATCCCGGCGGCCATCTTCAGCAGGTGAGTATGAAGACGCCGGACCGCCGGGATTCAGGTAAGCGCTGTGCGGGTGGGTTTTTTAACCCCTGCATCGGGGTTGTCTCGCGCCGAACGGGGGGGGGGGGGTTTAAAAAAA